>NC_065530.1:55108377-55195821 GCF_020184175.1 Aphis gossypii | reverse complement strand
TATAAAATTAACATTTATACACTCTTCATGTCGTGAACAACTTTTTAATTCGTAAAATAATGATATCGAAAAATATTAACAAACTATTCCTGCTAATGAATAAGATAATTAATAAATACTTTAATAAAATTAATTTATTATTGTATAATTATTTACTTAATTATTTTCTCTTTTGATAACTTACTTGACTTTATTATTCATTGAACTAAAAATCGGTAAGAATGACCAAATTTAAAAAAAACATATTTATTGAATTTCAGTTACTGAAATACAATCATGTTCAGATCCAAAAATTGAAGAAGACAAAGACAGTAAGGTTTATTTTAAATTATAGATTCAAAGTACATTTAACTTTATTTTAGATTTAAAGTACTGTTTCATCCCCTTTGAGCGGATATTCTACCCAAAATGTTTTTAATGTTTGACATTATTTTTATATTATAAAACTATCATTTATTCACACTTAATGTCGTGAACAACTTCTTAATTAGTAAAATAATAATATCGAAAAATATTAACAAACTTTGTATATTCCGGCTAATGAATAAGATAATTAATATATACTTTAATAAAATTAACTTATTGTTGTATAATAATTTATTTAATTATTTACAATTCGAACCCGTTATTTTAGTAAAATAAAGTAAAATCCTTTTTTTATTTTTAGATATTTTTACTAAAGATTATATGACCCAATATAATGAAAAAGGTAGTAAGTTTAAATATTTAATATTGTATATTATTATATAGTTTAAAAATTTGAATATAGTATAATATCCAATAAGTTATAATTTATTTTTTATAACCTAGCAGTATTATATACCTAGTATATTGTTATGTTATACCTGTATTATGTTATAGTCAGTAGTCAGGCGATACGATTTAAAATACAAACAACTATAAAATTGTAATCTTTAGATTTTTTTTTTTTTTATATTTAATTAAAGAATTAATAATTTGTTCTGATTCATTATTAATACGATTTAATGATAAAAAGTTTGGTCTTTTAATTCATATCTCGTGGTTATTTATAAAAACTACAAAATGTAAAAAATAATGATATTTTTATACTTTATTATGATTTATTCTCTAAAATGTATATAGATAATTGCCTATTATCAATTTTCTCTTGGTATTTACTAATAGTTAACCAATTGTCGGGGTGTTAGACCACAACAAAATATATATTTGAAAAATTAAACAAATAACAAAATAATGAACCAATATCAGGTTAATTAAAAATTAAAACACCATAATAAAGTCAATATATATGTCATTTTTTACTATTGTTATACATATTTATAGCTATAGTTTGTTTTGAATGTTTACCGTTTGATTTTAGTATTTACTATTAATTATTATTTATTAAAATTGTATAAGACATAATTCATAAAGACAAATACTTTTTGTATTATTATTTAATAAATTTATATAAAAAAAAAGTCGGCAAGTGGGTACTGCTCTGCTGTACATTAGGAGGTGGGGTGGATCTCGGACTAGGGTAGGTTAAATTTGAATGCAATGATAGGTATCATTGTATACGAAAAACGATTCTGAACGGAGATGATTTGTCAGTCTAGAATATTTAACGTTAGATACTTAGATATAAATAAAAACAATTTTATGAATTTTGAACTACAAAATAATTTGCAAATATTCATGATTTTGACGAGTTTTTGTCAAAATTTGAACTTCAAATGCCAATAAAAAAAAATTGGGCCTATGTATTCTTATAATTTTTTTATCGCTATAAGAAAAACTTATGAGGAACTTTGTATTAATTTTTCAAATATTTTGACTCCGCCAAAAAATTTTTATCGACACTTCAAAAAAAAATTCTTAGGAAAATTGAAAATTTCATTTGTCTATAAATAGCTCAAAAAAGTCAAAATATTTTGAAAATCAAATCACGTAAAGAAAATGACAATCTAAATAACTGGTAAAATTTTTAAGTATTTACGACTTATACTATTTGAATAACAACAAATATCAAAAATCGTTTGAGGCTAAACCGTTATTTAACGCGGTTTTATAAAAATTTAAATTTTAAACACTCATAAAAATTTTTTGTCTGAATCCGGTAGAGTTTTTTTTACAGATATTCGAAGAAAAATTTATGGAGAACCTTGTACCAAATTTTCAAAACTTAGTTATAAAAGAAAAAATTTTTACGATTTTCCAAACACAAAATTACTTCCAAATTTTCGCAATTTTGACATATTTTGTATAAATTCGAACTTTAAGCATTTATAAAAAAAAATTGTGACTAACGATTTCGGATTTTTTTTTATCACTTTAAGAAAAACTTATAAGAAACCTTGTATTAAATGTTCAATGTTTTCTGATCAGCCAAAAAATTTTTATCGTTATTTAAAAAAAAAATACTTAGAAAAATTGAAAATTTCAACTGTCTATAAATAGTTAAAAAAAAAATAAAAATTCTTTGAAAATTTAACTGTGTATGAAGAACGCTAATATAAACATTTAGTGAAAATTTCAAGTGTTTACATTGATTGGTTTTTGAGTTAGCAAAATAAAAAATTCGATTTTGACAAAAACTGATTTTGCGTAAAAAAATCCCGTTTTTCCCTCATTTTTTAAGGATTTTTACCTACTGGTTAAAGTACCAACTAGATTCAATTTCCTTTTCAAAGAGGGGCTGAAGTCAAAAATCGAAGCATTTTTACTCCTCCAAATGTTGTCGACAGACACAAAAAAAAAAAAAAAACACACATCATTGTAAAATCAATATATTCATCACTCCATTCAGAATCTAAAAATCGTGCCTATACATTCTTATAATTTTTGAATCGCTATAAGACCAACTTATGAGGAACTTTGTATTAAATTTTTATACATTTTGACTCAGCCAAAAAAATGTTTACAGTGTACACAAACACAGACACATAAAATCAATACATTCATCACATCACTTCGTTCAGAATCTAAAATTGCACAACATTAATAAAATCGGGAATATTAGATACCAATTTAGTAAATTTATAAAAATTATATTAACAAAACAAAAATTTGACGTTTTGATGTATTTATTATATGAAAACACAATACTTATTATTAATTGACATTTTTATCTTTATATCCACCATAATATTATATTGTGAACATGAACAAATTGGTTTTATTATTTACTTTTAGACACGCCAGAGAAAGCTGATTGGAAAAGTATTAATTATTTTGCTTATATATTACTAATTATAATTTAAAATACAATATAATTGACCCAGAAAATGACGTGGTGCACTTTTTATTATTTTTTTAACGGCACCTATTTGTTTTAACCACGACTTGGTACATCAGTAGTAACACGGCGTTTTCCGACGCACAGGCATTACTAGAAATAATATATCCGTTGAACGTATATCTAAACAATATTTAAAAATAGATGGCAAAGCCCAGTAAACGCGGCGTAAATATGGCTGCAATAACATTAATAATTGTAGTTGCCAATATTACTAAACATCCACTAACAAATACATAATAATTTTTACATGACATATTACAATTCTACAATAGATATTTTATTTAAAGAAAATATCATAAGTCATTGAAGTTATTTTATTCCAATAGGTTTTTGTTCATCAAATTATACATGTATTCATTTAATTTTTTTATACATTTACAATTCTATAAATTTCACTATTTAAATAATTTAATTGCATTTTATCTATAGTATCCAGTTTATTATAAAATTAAGTTATTAAACATTTAGTTGTATTATTATTAACTATTAAGTATTAACATTGATTATAAATACTATAGATTGCTCACTCGGCGGTTTTTTCGATAGCGTACAATAAAGCTCTCGGTAGATGGCGATAAGAACCAATAATATTAATAAATTAGTATTTTATTCCAGCCACCGATACTATGATGGAACGCGGTGCGGGTATAACTGGTTTTTATCGTAGTTTGTCATGACGTCTACTACGTTATTACTCGGACGTATTTACTAATTAATAATTTTATTTTGAATGATTTGGTCGAGCGTGGCTAGGTCGCTGGGAGAAACGGGCTAATTATACTATTATACGATTTTGATCGATTTATATTTACTACTTAATGCATCTTTCAATAGAAAAATTGTGAAATATTATAAACAAGGAAACGATACAATATACCAAAATTACACACAGTTTTAACACATACTTACGAAAATTTATGAAATGCGTAATGCATTTATATAAATTTGTGTAATTGAACTTGTTAACAGATTAAAATTTGAAATAATAGGATGTAGGAAGTACACTTGATTTTTTTTTTTGTTATCGTGGATTCTGGAATTATTCAATAATTATTGCATAACACTTGTCAAATCAAAATTGAATACTTTAATGTTATTAATTACAAAGTAAACATCGGTACATATTAAAAATTAGGTACATTAGTCATAATTTTATAAATTATAGAACACTATTAATATACAATTATATATCTACAATTTAGTTGTGTTGTAAAATCCGCAATTTTGCCACATGTTGAACTGCTTTGTTGTGTAATTCACAATTTGTCCAATTACATTCCTTGTATATTTTAACTGTGTACAGTAATTCCATCATATAAATATAATGTTCGTAGCATGATTGGACTTTAATAAGTACGTCGTTATTATCAATAACAGTTTTGGTTTTGTCCATTAATTGAAATAAAATTTTTTTTTCGTGTCTAAGTTGATTAAAATTTTTGTTAAAAATATCCAAACAGATTTTTGTGATGTAAATCATAAATTTTGATGGATTTTTAAGCCCTTCAATACTTTTACTATCACCGTATGTTTTGTGTAATAAAAGTAATTGATTTTTATCTTGAAGATATTGTGATGTTAGAATTAATGATTCTTCACATTTAACACACTTAAACATTTCTATACATCGCTTAGCTATATATCCAGCAAAATACACAATAGAACAATTTTCTAATGAATGGTTTAAATTCAAAATAGGACTTGGTTCTGAATGTTCTGACATAGGACTTATTATAGAGAGAGAACTTACTTCCGTTACAGTATTTGTATTAATAATTTCGTCATGTATTTTGGTCATATCGTCTTCATTTAAATTTGTTTCTATTTTAATATCTTTCAGAACATCTACATTCAAAAACTCATCATCATCATCCTCACAATTGCATTTTTCTGAACATTTCATTAAACTATATGTACAAATGGTTCCAAAACAACATCGAAATGTTCGAGCAGTTGGATTTTTATTGTAACCATTTTTCTGTCGCATTATAGAGAAAAAATTTTCTAGTGGATCTTGTGTTATTCGGTTTGTCATCATAAAAAAAGAAAGTTTTCCAGTATTTAAATACATTTTTGGTTTTTCAAATTCATAAAGTTCTAATATTGCAGTAATAGTCCATACAAATCCTTCAAAACAAGGCGGAACACTACTTTTTTTATTTTTTTTATTTATTTTTATAGCATTTTGAAAAGTTGTACACATTTTTTTTAAATTTTCAAAAACTTGTGGGTTGTTATCACTTAAAGGTCGTCTATTTGGGTTAGGGTCATACAAATTCTTACTGTTAGCGGAATCAAACATATCATTTACATCTTCAATAAAATTAGCTGTATTAAGTGCTGTACTTGAGTTTAATTCATTTGTACCAACGCACGTTTTGATTGCAGCGGCAACAGATCTACTGAGTACCTGAACTGCTAATTTACAACTCATTTTTTGGAATGCATTAGGTGCTAAATGAGCTGGCGTTAATTTGCACATTGCTCGAGCAGTAGAACTGTTCCTATCTATATCATATGTTTTTTTCACATCATCAAATGATATAATTGTATCACCAATTTGTATATCCCCATTTAACAAATTGTTTCTTAAACTTTTAATTAAATGTGGCATGTCATATACCAGAAACAATTTTTGGTCACAAATTTCAGTAAATGGTTTTTTTATTGTTCCTCCTAGAAGTGAAAACATGCGCCTATTTTGTGTTCCTTGGTCACACACTATTGCTACTGGTGTTAAACCGAGATCAAAAAGTTTTTGAACTGATTCTTTAATAATTATTGCCAAATTATCCCCTTTTATTCCACTACCGGTTAAATAATAACTAAGTGGAAATTTCCAATTGTTGTATAATCCCCGTACCATTATAACTAAAGCGTGAGATCCGATTTTATCTGTTCTGCCTAATGTACCCAGATCTTCATAGCCTTCAATTTCATCTTTTGATTTATTATACTCAAGAGATTTCATTATTGATATTTCATCAAGTAAAATAACACATCGCTTTTCTTGATAAGACATAAATGAAACTTTAAGTTGAATTTGCTCTATATATTTTGATGAAAAACCGGTAGAAAAATGTATTGAGCTTAGCCAACGACGTACAGTACTCTCGCCAGGTAATATAATTTTATTTTTACGCATATATTTATACGTAGATGGAGACTTATAATAATAGACAAAGCTAATTTTTTTTCGTTAATGGTAGTAGTACAACTACCAAGTTGTAGCAATTTCGTATAGGTAGGTACATTTATTTCTGATACAATTTTATTAAAATGTAGTATTTTATTTTAATGCTATAAGGTTATATTTTCATTGAAATTATATTTAAACATTATACTTTATAGTATGTACACATTTTCAATAATCATTTCTTAAGAACTTAGAATTTTTAATAAAATTAGTACTTCTCAAAAAAGGTAATCATAATCCCATGTTAAACTATATTTTTTTTAAGCATAGGTGTGTCGTTTATATTTTTAACTAAAATGAAACAGAATTTAGGTAACAACTAACAAGACGATAACTTGTAAATTGTGATTAATTTCAAATGTTAAAATCATTATTCATTATTAATGAATGATTCAATGATGCGACGACACATTAGTACTCGAAGTTCACTAGTCAGTCCTCAGTTCCTCACTCCTCAGTCACTATTCCCAATTCCTATTTCCCATTTTCCTAATGTCCCAAACGAACCGAGCTCCCTACCCGACTTTCAAGCTCAACGGACTCGACAATCGACACTAGCGATTACAACGTCGACATCCACTAACTAATTATCGACGAAAGCGCTTCATAGCGGCAACATCCATTTTTCGCACAACCAGTTAACGCGGCCAGTGAGCAATCTATAGTATTTATAATCAATGGTATTAATTAACTGAGAATTGAGATTATAATTTATAACCTGTTTGACTGTTCTGTTAATAATTGCTATTATACCAACTGATGTTTATTATAAACATATCAAATTAATAAGTCATAATAACGTTAACAATTGTTTAACAGGTATTTTAAAGCACCGTAAGTTTATAGAATTCAATATTATGTTTAACACTAAAAACTATTATACTATTACAATAATATCACACAAAAACCATTCATATTATTACACCATACATCAATCTTAAATTTGTGAGATATAGATTGAATGTTGTAATTATGTAAAGCCATCATGTAAATAATAATCCTATATTAATTTTAAAAACGTATTTAAAATAATGCGTATGGCTAAAAGCCTGGTTGTCGAAGTAGAAAATTAGTTTAACGAACAATAAAATTAAAATAAATAAACAGTACTTAGATACCTAAATACAGAAGTATTAGATTAATTGAAAAATAAATAGTAGTATTATGATTTATGAGTTATGACTTAAGAGCTATAATACATAAAAATTATTCAATAAAATATAACCACAGAATAGATTAAACTCTATTCTGTGATGTACCTAACTGTCGAGTATACCTATATTTATTTATAATAATTACAACATGATATGTACCTACATAAACGATTTAACATGAAGACAAAATATACTAATGAACGTCGCATTTAGACACAGATGTCTATATGGTATAGAAGTCTAAGTGAATTTAGACAAATAATGATAATATTAAATAATGCCATATTTACTATTAGTTTACTAATAATTTATAATATTTATAATATTTACCTGTTAATCGTTATCAATATTGTTATATTTTTAGTTGTAATTAATAGATGTAAGTATTAAATTTATTTATATATTATTTTTTTTCCGTTTATGATGAATACGAATAATAATTTTTATTTAAAACTATTTAACATGATTACCGTGGTTGTTGAAAATTGACAACAGCAATAATATATTTGTGTAAATTAAAGATATTATAATAATAATATGTACAGCGTACACTGTCATCCGCCAGACTGTGACTAATAAGTAATAGACTAAATCTTTTTTTGTCTTATTCATTAAATGTCAAAGCCTAAATTCAGTAAATATTCTAAATACATTGAGCGAGTACATTTAGTACATTATACAGGTTATTGGACCCCTCCCCTCTGAAAAATGTTTGGACACGGCCTTGTAAGTTGTAGGTATACCTATGTGGCTATGTAGGTACTAGACTGTTAATAACAGTTATAATTTTTTTTTTCCGTTTAAATCACTACATGGAGGCCGAACTGTTTTCACATTGCTTAACCCCCATGTAGCATCGTTTATTTATAATACATAATTTATACACACAGGCTTAGTCATAACAGTTTTGATATACCCCTTCCGCAACAAGCTGGTGTACGAGTACCCCCATCCTGTTAATAACAGTTATAACTGTAATAACTGTTTATAACCTATCTGCAGTAATAACTATTCGGTACTATAGGTACTCTTTTATGTATGAAAATGAATAAAAATTTAATATTAAAAAATAAAATTATATTATTCATGTATACGTAAAGTAAATACAAGTAGATACAAATAAATTAAAATAATTGATTTCAATCTTATGTTGTTATACAACGTTTTAATAGCTTACATATATTTTTAGTGGGGATAAATGAAAAATTGATAAATGTTGAAGAGGAGTAAATGTAAGATTAAAAAGTAAGATTTCTATTTACTTTCACGTTACGTAAATGTAGAAATATATAATATGTACTTACCTAAAGGTTTATAATAACATTAAAATGTTTGATATTATTATATTTTTACTTTATATATTTCTATTTTCATTTGTTGAATATCTTTTTTCAATGTTTATTTTATTGTGGTAAAAATGTATAACAATGAATAATGATTTTCTAATTCTATTTTTTACCTAAATAATACTAATAAATAATAAACTTGTAAATTTAGTCCACTGTCATTTGAGTATTCCATTTATGCGACTTTGTTCTAAAATCTGCAACACTGTAAGCTAATACAACTGATACCGTTGTTTCTTTGCTAATTGTTAGTAAATTGAATAAGGAATGTACTATAATATAATTACACCTCTCTTCTCTGTTATTTAAATACTAGCTTATTTTTCCCCAGAAACTCCCAGTATACAAGTGAGAACCATTGTTTCTTTCTTTGTTCTGTTGATGCATAGCGGAATAGCTATAGAAAAAAATAGTGCAGTTGCTGTTTTATGAAAAATGTTGTGTATCCTTAGTCCTTACAAACAAATATCTTTTTGTCACGCCTGCACCGAAAGTTTGGTTTTCGACCACGGTTGAAGCGTTCGAAAGCGTCCTTTTTCCGTCCAGCGGGCGGTAAAGTGGAAATCCCCAAAAGTGCCGGGCGGAAAAGAGGAAATCCCCAAAAGTGCCGGGCGGAAAAGAGGAATTCCCCAAAAGTGCCGGGCGGAAAAGAGGAAATCCCCAAAAGTGCCGGCCGCCGGGCGCGTAGGTATCCCCTGCACAACCAGAAACTAAAATGTACACCTACCACGGTTCTTACAAAACATAAACTTTTGGTTACATCTTAAATGTATAGTAATCTCCTTGCATGACGCATAAACATTTAAACATATTTAATTTGCACTGTTGGGCGTGACAAAAAATAGTATGTGTGGCTCGTGCGGGAAGGCAATTTCAGTCTTGGGCGAAATGCGGCACTTGCCTACGGCTCGTGCCGCACACAACGCCCGCGACTGAAATGGCTCACTTCCCGCCCTTGCCACACAATATAATATTTTGTCACGCCTGCACCGAAAGTTTGGTTTTCGACCACGGTTGAAGCGTTCGAAAGCGTCCTTTTTCCGTCCAGCGGGCGGTAAAGTGGAAATCCCCAAAGTGCCGGGCGGAAAAGAGGAAATCCCCAAAAGTGCCGGGCGGAAAAGAGGAAATCCCCAAAAGTGCCGGCCGCCGGGCGCGTAGGTATCCCCTGCACAACCAGAAACTAAAATGTACACCTACCACGGTTCTTACAAAACATAAAATTTTGGTTACATCTTAAATGTATAGTAACCTCCTTGCATGACGCATAAACATTTAAACATATTTAATTTGCACTGTTCCTATATAAGTGCGTCGAACGATGCGTTAGTAATAGTCTATAATTGTTGCATAGATCCCTGCATAACCTTTTTCATAAACGCAGGGGCGTGACAAAAAATAGTATGTGTGGCTCACTTCCCGCCCTTGCCACACAATATACCATATTATCGTCTAAGGTACATTTAATAGACATAATATGTCAGAGCGTTTAAAATTATTTTACGCGGGAATGTAGTCTAGGAAACACTGATGAAAATTTGCCACTTGGGGCGCGACGGTCACCCGCCTAATTTCGCTGGCCGCACTTAGTAAAGATAGGAACTCATTAGTTTAGTTTATCTGCATAAATCTATTATAAGCTCTGTTCACGCCAAGCAACCTGCTTATCGCGGGACGGTGGTCTGAGCGACGACGGCACCGTCTAAATTACCTTCCTTCCTCTCCATCCACCGCTCCCGAAAGTACAATCGTGTAATTATTATAAAATTATTGTTATTTATTCTCTTTGTTTTATATTATTTTCTGTTGAACAATTATTGGTCGGCGATTTACTGCATATGTTTATTATCATTACTTTTTAAATCAATTTATTATTATTATTGTTATTATTTTGCATTTTTGCGCCAAACGCCCTTTTATCATTACTATTACTGTGCCGTCGGTACGTCTTATTATCTTCCGCTATTATAGCGTTTTTATTGTCGTTATTTATCACTTTGTGATATTTTTTATTGTAAGTCGCATTGAGGCTCGGGACGAACAGTGGCCACGTGCCCTGGCATCGGTGGGAAATTTTGTACAGAACTACAGATCATTGAACAAGTGCCGACCGACTAGTATTACAGGGTACCGGGTAGATCATTTCAAAAGTGTAAAACAGAACCTCTAATTTTTTAAATCTAATTCATATGTGTTAAATTAAGTATTTAAATAAAGTAATAGTGTCAAATTAAAAAGCCGCAATAAATGTATTTTATTTTAATCAATACATTATAGTCAATGACTTAGTCATTATAGCAAAGCTAATTTAATATTAACGTACAACTGTGTACAACATGCATAATTAATACTAATGTCTAATTGTTAAGTTAACAAAAAATAAAAAAGTAAAATATAACAACTACAATCACAATTTATTGCTTTTATTGCCTATAATATTATGATACCGAACTACCGATTATTTATTTTATTTTATTATATGATTTTAGACCGGTGACTAAACATCCGACGAAAGTACGATTTAAAAATATATACCTCAACATATTCAATAATTATAATTAAATATAATTTTTATAGTATTTTAGTATACTCATTAATATGTATCTTTAAAATTATTAAAATTTTACTATCTGCAGTCAGATAAATTGATATGATTTAAAGTTTAATCCTAAAACAAAATATAAATGTTTAATAATAATCATTGTTATAGTATAAGATTATAAATTATTATTATATTGCAAGAAATAAATTATATTTTATTTTATTCATACATTAAAAATATAATAGTGTGGTATATGCTTATATAAACATATATAATAAATAATACATAATTTATTATAAATAAAAATTAAATAGAATATTTTGTATTTCCGAATATTTTGTACCCAGAGTTTTGACCAATAAATGCAGAGATTCCCAACTAGGGTGCCGCGAACTTTATTTAGGGTTCCGCGAAATTATTTGAAATATATTTTTTAAGAAAAAACGATTTCATGAAAAATAAAATATAACATTGTGTGTAATAAAACAGACTATAATATAAAACCTAATAATGGTTTCATATAATTTGTAGAAATATTGTGTTGTTCAATCTATTTTAATGTTCATACTTCGATGTGTAGGACTGTCAAAGTTATCACTTTACCACTTATTTATGGTGAAATACTTGTGACTTTATCTAAATGTTCGTGATAATATTTATAGCGGGTTACCTAAATGATCGCGATAATATTTATAACGGGATACCTAAATGTTCGTGATAATATATATAGCAGGATACCTAAATGTTCGTGATAATATGTATTGCGGGACAATGGAATCTTCGTGATAATATTTATAGCGGGATACCTAAATGATCGTGATAATATTTATAGCGGGATAGTTAAATGTTCGTGATAATATAAAAAGTGGGATACCTAAATGTTCGTGATAATATATATAGCGGGATACCTTATTTCTCGTGATAATATATATAGCGGGATACCTAAATGATCGTGATAATATTTATAGCAGGATACCTAAATGATCGTGACAATATATATAGCGGGATACCTTAATGCTCGTGATAATATAAAAAGTGGGATACCTAAATGTTCGTGATAATATTTATAGCGGGATACCTTAATGATCGTGAATATATAGCGAGATACCTTAATGTTCTACAAGTAATTTTACATAAGGAACAATTTTTCAGTTTTCTAAAAACCCGTTATTTCAAATTTTGAGGTTTCAAAATCGTTCAATCTAAGTACGACTGTTTAAAAATCCCTAATAACAGTTTTTCGAAAAATCATATGCAAAATATTATTTTTTTTATAATTGAACATTAAACTAACATTTTTTTTAAAATATATTTTTAAAATTATTTTTTTTTTTTTTAATTATATTTTGAAAATTATTTTATTTTTTTTTATTTTATATTTTTTTTTTAAATATAATTTGAAAATTATTTTATTTTTTTTTAAAATATATTTTTAAAATAATATATTATTTTTATTTTTTTTTATTTTATATATTTAAATAAATAAATTATTTTCAAAATATATTTAAAAAAAAAATATAAAATAAAAAAAATTAGGTATCCCGCTATTTATATTATCACGAACATTTAACTATTCCGCTATATTTATTATCATGTAGAGACAGGTTTGGATGACATGTTACATTTTAAGAAATTGTTCTATGTGTTCTATCATAAAAAAATAATATTTTGCATTTGATTTTTCGAAAAACTGTTATTAGGGATTTTTAAACAGTCGTACTTAGATTGAACGATTTTGAAAACTCAAAATTTAAATAACAGGTTTTTAGAAAAATGATAAATGTATCCTTATGTAAAATTACTTGTAGAACATTAAGGTATCTCGCTATATATATTGTCACGATCATTTAGGTATCCTGCTATAAATATTATTGTAGCCGCAATCCGGATTTAATAATAACAATATTAAAACGCCTTTACGGCAGGAAGGTAGGCCACCCAAGGTGCTGCACTACCAACCAAATAAATAAAATATGTAAATAAATGAATAAATAAATACTAATGATAATCAAGAAACAACTTTCGATACTGGTAACTTTGTTTTAATAGGAACTAAAAATATATTAATAATAATGACAAACTCAGGCTGTTGTCTTATGCTAGCTCAACAATATAATAAAAAAAAAGTATAATGTATAAATTTTAGCCTGTTGGCTTAATACCACAATGAATATACAAAAAAATTGGCCTAAGCTGGCTCCACAATAGTATAAAAATATGACAAATTGCCCTTAGACGGACATACAAAAATATAATATTGGCCTAAGCCGGCTCAATACAACAAGTATAAAATAATAATTTTTCCTACGCTGGCTATATAAAAAAATAAATGAAATTATAATAATAATAATGATGAGGCTCGTCAGCCTCTTACCTGAGAACTGGTGTCCGTTGGCGGCTTTGAACCAGAACGCTACCGTCTCGGGATGCCCACACTTGTACAATAAAAAATACAATATAAAATAAAATGTGCGACAACCCCGAGAACGTACGACCAACGAGCCACCAGTTCAACGAATACTTTATACAACGCGCCAACAACCAAAAACACAGCAGAGTATACAATAAAAAAATCGACCTCGTGCTTTTGATGTGTCTTGACCACCCTGAATTGGGGAATAATGATTAATTATTTTGAAATAATCACAATAGCGATACTTACAGATCCTTTAGATACAATAAAAAAATATAATGGAATTGACAAAAAAAAAAAAAAACAATGTAGTTAAAGACAAAAAAAAGGAAAAAAACCTGATGTCTAAGACTTGGTACCACGAAAAAATAAACAACGAATGTACACCACTGGCTGGGATACGACCATGCAGCTCGAGAGGCAAAAAGGAACAACTCCATGAAAAAATGAAACAATAATTTAAGATTTATAATACAAAATAAATGCCGTTGCAGCTACGCACGCCGCTCACTATCAGCTTGATAAAAGCATATCGCTGGTATCAGAACAGACAGGGAGACAAACGTGCGCAGCTGTGGCACAATATATTTGTTCGCGTTGCTCACTGGCGCGAACATATACCCCCCTTTGAAAGGATAAAGCCTTTCAAAAAAAAAACAAAACATAACATATTATAAATGGATATACAAAAAACCTATTGCACCGACTTAAAAATAGCCCTCATGTTATAAATGTGAATAGTGCGTAAAAAATATATATATGGTATAAGATAATACAAAGGTATAATGTGAGTAATATAACTAGAAACAAAGCTATCAAAAAAAAAAAAAAAAATTACAATAATAATGCCTGGACAGCTGGATCCGGTTCCTCATCTTCAGAAGTTGGCAAGAATGCCAGCTTCGCCACTGGGTGGCTAAAAAATTGACCTGCTGAGTTTCGCACTGTGACTGCCCGAACGATTCCGTCTTGTCCTGGATGAATCTCTGTAACCCGGACCAGAGGCCATTGTAAAGGTGGTAACAATTCGTTTTTTAATATTGCAATGTCGCCGACTACAGCACTTCGAGTTCTCTTCAACCATTTGCCCTTCCTTTGACATTGGGGCAGGTACTCTGAAAGCCATCGCTTCCAGAATATTTGAAATTGTGCTTGCATAAGCTTGAATCTGCGCAATCGGTTTTAAGGAACTGTGGAATGATCGGGTTCAGGAGGCAACATTAAAGGGCCACCAACCAAAAAATGCCCAGGTGTCAGTACGTTTAAATCACCAGGATCTGAAGACATAGGTGTCAAGGGCCTTGAATTTAACGCGGCCTCTACCTTGCAAAGTAAAGTTGTGGTTTCGTCATAGGTTAATAGTACTCCCTTCGATACTCGATACAAATGTCGCTTTGCTGATTGGACCGCAGCTTCACACAGTCCTCCGAAGTGAGGAGCTGCTGCTGGTATGAATTTTCACTTGATAACGTTAATGCTTAAGTAGTCATTTAACGCCTTGTCCTTTAAATGTGCTTTGAATTGAGACTGTAATGACCGATCAGCACCAACAAAATTTGATCCGTTGTCACTATAAAGAACTGAGATTTGTCCTCGCCGAGCGATGAAACGGGAAAGTGTTGCAAGAAAATCTTCTGTTGTTAATGAGGAAACCAATTCTAAATGTATAGCTCTTGTCACCATACATACAAAAACGCATATGTAACTTTTTATTGGTGTGACTTTTCTAATTCCACTTCTCACCATGATGGGACCACAATAGTCCACTCCTGTTTTTGAGAATGCCCGACTAATGGTGACTCTTTCACGAGGTAACGGGGCCATCAGTGGTGAGGAGAAGGCCGCGGAAACATTGTAAACAATGATGGACTGTTTTTCTAGCGGTTTCTCTTCCTCTAAGAGGCCAGTATTTTTGTGACACATGAGCAAGTAACGCCTGAGGACCCGCATGCATTAAGCGAATATGCTCATAATTGAACATCATCTTGGTCACCATACTTTTTGAAGGCAATATCATTGGATGCTTTGAGCCGTAACTTATGGGGGCGTTCACCAGACGACCACCTACTCTTATCAATCCATGTTCATCGATAAATGGACTTAGTCTGAATAGTGGACTACAACGACGTACCAGCTTGCCTGCTTTTAAAGATGACAACTCATCCTCAAATGTGTTGATTTGAGCGTTGGTCACCCAAAATCATTCAGCATCTGCAATTTCTGCGATGGTTAAAAAACCAACTGTACGTCCATCAAATTTTTTTAAATGCGAAAGCTTGCAATTATTGATAAAGCGCTGTACTAAAGCTGTAATTCTAAGCAATGTTGACCAACTTGAATATTTTTCTAGCAACCAAGGTGCAGGTGTATCTATGTATGTATGTATGAAAATATTATCACGAACATTTAAGTATCCCGCCATAAATATTATCACGAACATTTAAGTATCCCGCTATAAAAATTTTCACGAGCATTTAGGTATTCCGCTATATATATTGTCACGATCATTTAGGTATCCTGCTATAAATATTATCACGAGCATTTAGGTATCCCGCTATAAATATTATCACGATCATTTAGGTATCCCGCTATAATGCTATATATATTATCACGATCATTTAAGTATCCCGCTATATATATTATCACGAGCATTAAGGTATCCCGCTATATATATTATCACGAGCATTAAGGTATCCCGCTATATATATTATCATGAGAAATAAGGTATCCCGTTATATTTAACTGAAATGTTCGTGATAATATTTATAGCGGGATACCTAAATGTTCGTGATAATATTTATAGCGGGATACCTAAATGTTCGTGATAATATTTATAGCGGGATACCTAAATGTTCGTGAAAATATATATAGCGGACAATGGACTCTTCGTGATAATATTTATAGCGGAATACCTTAATGTTCGTGAATGTTTGAGAAGTAATATTGAATTCCTTGATTATAACATTTATGACTTACCACATTACTATAGATTACTTGAAAAGTAAATATTTGGTAGGCATCTTTCTTTTTAAATTTTGGTACAGTCTTAAATGTGCCGTCTCATCCTGCTACCCGAACCTTATATTTTAACTAATAGTTAATTAAATAATTATCATATTTTAGTCTTTAGATTTAAAACATTACGTACATTTCTTAATTCTGGTGCTAGTAGTTGAATATTTGAAATATTACAAAAAATTAAGCCTTTTATTTGTTGATTAATTAATAAAGGACCTTGATAAAACCTATTAAAATTTAAAGTTGGTATTTTAATTTTTAAATTACTTAAATTAAAGTATAAATAAATATTAATTTACTTATTTGATGGATTTTGTAATGTTAATGTAAATTGGCTATTTGCCATTAGTAAAGTATGAAGGTCTTCAATATTATCGGGTGTTGCAGGAATTGACTTTTGCCTCAGACGACGCATCCTTTCAGACCCTTGTAAAAAGGTGTAGTCCTTAGCAGCATTTGGAAACTATTAAGTACCTAAGTCAGTGTTATAATTAAAAATAAATTATTTACAGATTAATTTATAAATATACTCTTAAATTTTTCAGATAAAACAAATTGCAACTATTAAAGGACATTTATTTCATTTGTAGTCTTGTAGAATAGTATAAAGAATATGTATGACTTGACAATCAATTCCATGTATATTCCTCTGTATATTCCTCTAGAGGAATATGAACATACAGTTTTTTGTAATGCTTTCTCTGTCAACTTTTGCCTCAATAATGGTACCTCCTCGTTGAATGGTCTTACTTGATGATTGTGTTGTGTAATGATATGTTCAAATTTACATATCATAAATTTTGTAAATTCGTTATTTTCATTTAATAAAATATATAACGGTCGAGTTGTCGTACGCATGTAATAAAATCTAAAATAACCCCAATAAATCATGTCACTGGTGATTGGAACGATTCCTATTATCTAGTCTCGTACAGGACACTGTACGGGATTATAACGGTACAGCGCAACACATGCAACTTCTTTTATGTGCCGCCGGAGACGGGGGATGGTCCGGTCAGGGTCGCTTTCACCAGGGAAAAAGACAATTTTCTTTGGGGACACCGACACCTTTGATCGGGCCGCCGATGACTCTGGCGGACCTGGCCTAAATCGTCTCCTCTCATCAGTGCATGAGCACCCTCCATAGTGAGAAGTGCATGAGCACATCCAAAACATATAAGTGCACGAGCACCACTAAAACAGACAAGTGCAGGAGCACAGCAGACTTACACACAACCACTCAAAAGACATTACCTATGACAACTTTACTGTTTCTTTTTCCTATAACGAAATTTGTCAAAGTGTTTAGTTATTTCTTTCTTGAGTGCTAAAAAATTCAATAAATTCTATCCTTGTTACGTCGACTGCAACCAGAGACAGCTGCGGACAAGGTAAGGTGCATGCGCATCCATATTTAAACAATAATAGTATTATAGAGTTTACTTGATCGTTCTCGAAGCTCGACCTCGAGAACCCTCCGACCATCAGGAGGAAGGTGATTCCGCAAATTTAGAGTGATAAAACATAGGCTAAAATAATCGATAAATTTCTAATAACTTACAAATATATTTGAGGCAATCATTCAAGGCTTGTGTCCCTTGTGATTGCCGATACAATTTATTTAAACTACTTCACATATAACAAAACATTACTTTTAAAAATAAAAATATTAATCAACATATTAATATTTTTACAATTACCAATATTTAAATTTTTAGTTTCTTTATTTTTGCGTTATTACAGTTGCTTACACAAAACCAATTTATCATCATTTTGGTCAGGAGATATATGAGCAGTTGCTCGACATGGATTTTTTGTTTTTTTTTTTCAAGACATACCAAATATCTGTACAATTATAACATTTCATTTTTAAAAATTTTTTTAAGTAACCTTTTTTTTTTTTTTACTCACATTTTGTTCTCAGTTTTTTTATTTTTGTAATAATGGAAGCCCAGATTATCCCGTATGATTTCGGTTGTCCTTTGTGTACCAAAATCTATTTTATACGTCTCGGGTTTTTCCAAATTAAGGACTTCATGTGTAAGTTCTTGGGGTTCTATTTCATATAATAATACATAGTACGTTTTTAGTGAAAGAAGTACATTAAATAACATAAAGACATACCTGGGTTATAATTTTCAATGGGCTCCATAAAATCTATTTATTTAAAAAAAAAAGTAATAATTATTTATACTATTTTGTATTACTTAAACGGTTAAATACATACCATTATCATTGTGTACCAAATCCATCGGTACATAGTCATGATCATGATTAATAATACCTAGAGTGTAATTATATATATTAGTAATTTTTAGGCTATGTTAATTAAATAATTAATTACATATTTTCTAATAGGTAAATCTATTGTATACACTTAACATGCTCTTGATTGGTAATATGATAGGCATGGTCATGATTTACAATATCTAAACAAACTTTCAATTTGGTTTTTAAAAAATGTGTTTTTTAAAGCTTATTAAAAAATATAAAAATATTTACCGTTATTTGATGGCACATCCATTTTTAATTATAATTTAATTTATTGTCAAAATAATATGTAAGATGCAGAATTGAGAATACGTACAACGTACAATTTAAACTTAAAAAGATATATAATATATATATATTTTAGTCAATAATTATTATATGCTTACAGAAATATAACAATAAGTAAGAAGTCTCAAAAAGAAAAAGAACTGCTCAATATTTTGTAAATCAGAAATATAGATATGATTTATAAAAGCGATTGTATTATATATAATATATGGAAGCTGGAATAACCGATATCTTAAGTGGCATACTCAATAGGAAATTCATTGCCAAATTTAAAAAACGTATTTTATTTGCGCGATTATTGATTAATCTATGTTTCTGAAGTTAGCGAGGCTCCCAATTAGTTGCTTAATAGTGTGTAAGCCATATAAGATTTCGGTTATAATTAGGGTTGGAATTTTGGTGCGATGTCATTTTAATGCAGTTTTTTCAACTAGCAATAGCCAATAAGTGCACCTCTTATGCACCTCATTGGTTATGATATCACCACTGCGCAAAGCTAATGTAATTCTTATTTTGCATTTGTGCATATTTTTACACATTTTTTACTGTTTCAAGGTCATTTCTCTAGTTTTTAGACAATTTTTCAAAATTTGTCTATAAACTCGATTATATTATGAACAAATCATTAACTATTCATATCTATATATAATATCCCTAAGGCCGGCGTCACACTTGTAGAATGTCCGCACTCCTCCGCGGAATTTACACTATATCGAAATTCACATGTTTAAAATACTTTAAATACTTATAAATCACATTATAAATTGGCCTAAATAATATACCTTAGGTATATCTTAGTCCGTGGCCTAAATTATATATGTAGAATGTAGTATAATTATTAATTTTGAAGTATAATATGCATAATATAATATAATTTTTATCAATCTTAATATTGAGAGTTTATTGTCTGACGGTTGGCAATACCTTCCTGCTTTCGGAGTCTTATCAATTTTCTTTCTTTTATCATTTTTCGGACAACTGCAGCCACTGAGATAGATAAGATATATCTTACACTGCAGCTGCAGCTGCTGCAATGCTGCTGAATCATGCTCCCCGGTGGTAGTGGTCTCGAATCCGTTAAGATACCTTAAACCGTGGTTAAGGCACAAAATACATTTTTCTGTGGTTCTATGGTGGTATAAAACGTGTGTCAATGGTGTCATTTTTTGGTTAGAACTTAGAGTTATCAATTTATCATAACCATTTTAAATAGTAAGTTACTAAGTAAAAACAGTAAAAAGTAAAAACATTCAAAAATTTTTTATTTGCGTCATTGGCGATTCGGCATTTCGGCCAGAGTTGAGATTTCCTGACTCTTTAGCTCTCGAGTCCTAGAGTATCGATTAGCGACTTTCGTTTCTCAGTTAAAAAATCCAATTTCAATTGTTATTCGGCAATCGGCATTCGCTTATTCATCAATTAATATATCAATTGAACCGTGATGGCATGATATGATCATCGAAAGTTTAATTGTTAATTTCAATACATACTACATTATTTTCTTCTTTATAGCTATTACACAATACACATTAACGCGGAATTTAATATAGGTAATATGGTGTTGTAGATGGTGTTTGGATTCTTCTGTTAAATCTTGTGGTAAATTTTGTTATGTAATTAATTTTCATTATGATTCAGATAAATTGCTACATGTCGAGTGTCGTAAAAATATAATATATAATACAATATTTGAGTAGTTACTTGTTTTGTTTGTAAAATTGATTTAAAATACTAATATTACCTAAGTGCAAGTTCTTATTTAACATTTATATATATTAATAATATTTATAAATCATTAATTATATTACAATAATTTTTATACTTACATACATTTTTTATTTTCTAATCTCATAATAAATTATTCAAATTTTGATATTTGTATTTTTTTAACTATTATATTTTAATATTAATATCGTCATTTCAAACAAATGAGATTTTTTGTTCTACTTAAGCAGTGTTTTGTTTTGATAAAAACTTTTATTTTTCACACACAAACCTTGGTTTTTATTATAAATTATTTAGTAGATATATATATTTTTTAAATGTTGGTTTCAAAATTTGAATGAGTAATGTTTTAGTTATTAAAAGGTTTATATTAAGGATACCTAATTATCCTTAAAAATATCAAATTATTTGTTAATTATACTTAGACTATTTTTACAAATAATAAATGTTGATATCTAGATTAATATGAATTACTAAAAATTTTAAGTCATCATAGCCCTTATATTTTCTATAGCTACATTATCCATAGTTCACTAGTTAAATAATTCAAAAATTATCTATCCATATTTTGATATTGATATGTTAACATTGTCTAGAAAATTATCCTTTAAATAATTTATTGTAAAAAAAGGAGTTTTATTTGAAAAACAAAAGTTTGTATCTCTATGGGAACTTCTTGAAATAGTACAAAATCTTTTGAAATTTCAAAATATGGTCATAAAGTATATTTAAAAATACCAAAAGTCTTATTTTAAAACCACATTATTGAATACTTGAAATTTTTTTTTTTTGGTACCATTTATTTTTAAATACCTATTCCTTCTGTTATTTAGAAAAACTGTTCTGTAACTTATATTGCCATATTACTTAAATTAAAAATTTTATAATTAGTAAAAACATACTATTTATTTTAACAATTTAAGAATCAATATACCTAAATTTAGAAATAATTATTTTAAAAATCACAATAATTGCTTATATTCTTTAAATCTGGGGATCTTGGCCTTATCTGTATTTTGCACCACTTTATAATAAAAACTAAAAAGTATAGCTCACTATAAACTAAAATGTACATTTTTTTTACTATTTAATATTTTGATGTTAACTTAAAAAATTTTTATTATAACTAGTATAAATTATAGTAATTATTTTAATACACTCTTTTCTGAAATTTAATGCGCATAAACATAAACTAAAATTATGCTGTAAAACTACTCTATAACGGATCTTCTATTAGATGGAATCCTTATAACGGAAAATTTACATAGTCCTGATTCAAATATTATAATATAGTTATACCTCCCTATAACGGAAAAAATTGTTGGTCCCAAGCGATTTTATTGTACTCCATTCATGTTTTGAAACAATTCAGGTAGTGACTAGTTTTTGTCGGTGGTGCACATGCCACAAATTTATCTGTTTCCCCTTCTTAATCAACTAACAGTAATATAAACAGAACAATGCCATGCCCATGCGTAGAAGTTGGCCATCTAGGTCACTACTAAATGTCACTGTAGTATATTATAATAAAGTCTTTTTCACAAACTACTGAGTAACTATAAATTCATCCCCTGGTGGTCTATTGACCACCTGTTAAAAACTTTTACCTAGATATTTCATTGTGTTATTTTAGAATTAAATATAATGTTAAGATATATTGTAACTATTATAATATAATGATAATAAGTATTAAAAGTATTCATTTTTAGTTTAATTATGTTTTGTGTTAAAGATTTCCTGTTTCTTAATTTGAGTACTTCAAAAATGGATCAACCATCAAAGGTAATATAGTTAATATTGGTTTACTTAGTATTCATTTTATACATTAAAATGTAAAATATAATTACATTATAATAATTTAAAAAAATACCTTTATTAAATCTCATCTTTCTTGAACTAATATTCAAAGAATGAATAAAATAGATAAAAAAAGTAGTAGGAAATTTATTTTTGTCTTTATATTAATTAATGCTACTATTAAAATTTGTTAATGATTATCTAAATTAATTTCAACATTTAATTGTTTACAAAGATAACACAACAATTCTTTGTTTACATATTTATGATTTTTGTAATAAAATTTTTAGAAAAATTTTAAAATGTAAACTATTATACCAAATAATATGATATAGGGTGGTATAAAAGTGATTTCTCTTAACTTTTACACCCACCTTGTAAAATAAACCACTGTATTCACTATAGTACCACCTAGCTAAATTACGTTTATATATCTACTTTTGTTTCTTTTCTAGGCCCATGACCTATGTTGTTGAGGCCTTTATTTATAATAAAAAAAAAAAAAAGTGATTTCTTTGAAAATGGAAATTGTATTTTGTTTATTTATTAACTAATTAAACATTTATGTGCATAAAATATTTGAAAACACTTAACAAGTTGACCGCCACATGGCCGCCAGCGGTCATTCAATTGGTATTTGTTATATGCCAAGCATATTTTTCAATTTATTCCAAATTTGTATATCCCAAATATTTAAAAAAATTGAAAAAAAAACATATTACACGTATTATATCAAAAAAAATTGTAATGATTCCCGCTATGCCACGGCTCTTATTTTAGTGCATTATTGTAGCCCCATAGAAATAATATAAAATCAAATTCATTTATGTTCGCTGGTGGTCATATGGCAAGGTAGTAATGATGAACTATGGATGTCGGTGGTCACATATGCATAAAATTATCAAATTTCAGTATTACAGATGACCGTCAGTGGTCATGCAGCCATGTGGCAGTCAATGTGTTAAATTTGATAATATATGCTGCATATGTTTTGAGAATATAAAACAAATTTCTGTTCAATCGGGTTTTAAGTATGAAGCTTTCTTAGATAGTATGCAAATGTATGAAATTCTGATTCACATAGTCATACATAAAACTATCTATATACATAATAAAAATATATTATTATTACTATTTATAAAGTTAACTATAATGTATGACTTAAGTTAAACACGTTTTGCTTAATTTATCAAACTTAAATTAGTTTTTAAAAAAGATTGTAATATAAATTTTTTATTTTTTTTACTATTCAATTTTGTTTGATTTTCAAAATAATTGTATTTAAACATAGGTATCTTTAAAACAATTCTTCGCATTGAGAAAAAAAAAATTACAAAACTTGCTATGTTTAATTATAATTGTTTATACAACTATTTTTAAAGGATACTTCAGATATAGTGCCTCGAAAATATCAACTTGAGCTTTTAGAGGATGTTAAAAAATCTAACACAATTTTATACCTACCAACTGGAAGTGGCAAAACATATATAGCTACAATGCTTGTTAAAAATTTGGGAGACTGTTTAACTAAGTATGTATACAAATTATTATTATTTTTAATTTTCAAAAATAAAACAAATACAATTTTAAAACTATTTTCAGACCAATAGGTCATGGAAGAAAATGGACATTTTTTATTGTCCAATCTGTACCACTTGTTGCTCAGCAAGCAAATAACTTAAGAAGGCATTTACCATGGAGTATCGGAACATTTAGTGGGGATATGAATGTTGACTTTTGGTCTCAGAAGCATTGGGATGAAATATTAGAAAAATGCCATGTGAGTACCATGATAATTATATGTATAAACTAATTAGTGATGGTGCTTGAAAGATATCATCAAGTATACCTATTGAGTGGTTGTGGGATCAGCTAAATGGCGAAACAAAAAACATTGAGGAATATCTTGTTTTCTTGTCAGCATCTCAATATAACTATACAAGTGCATTTTATTTGTTTAGATTTTGGTTATGACTGCTCAAATTTATTTAAACAATTTGCATCATGGTTATATGCATATAAAAGATGCTAATCTTCTTATTTTTGATGAATGTCATCATGCTGTAGCGTTACATCCATTTAAACAAGTAAGTTAATTATGAAGTTCTTAAATATAGCATCAAAACTTTAATACTATGTGTTTAAGCGGTGTTAAAGTACATACTAGTTGCGGACAAATTATTCAGGTCAATATTATAACATAAAAATTGCGGACACAAGTTTTATTGTCATAATACTAATTGCGTACAGAGTTTTTTTTTAATAAAAATCTCGTGAGTTGCGGATACAAATATTTCCCTTTACCACTTTTCAAAACTTAGGACAAGCTACTAAAAAATTTGTAGATGGGGTTAAAAAATTGTGTCTTGCATAGTGCAATTGTTATTTTTAAAATTTTGTTAAATTATCTAAAGTTATTATATTATATTATATTATATTATTTAAAGCAGTAGTTCTCAACCGGGGTGATATAAACGAATAGAAAGACGACAGATGTGAAGCAAGCAAGTTAGGTTGTCAATACATCTTTTGTCGATCGATCTTAATGCTGATAAATAATATATATATATATATATATATATATAATGTATACTTATATATATATTGATAATATTAAACAGTAATTTACCAATGTCCACAATCGTCATATCAAAAATAATAATTGGAGATTTGTCTGCAATTCGTATCTTATATTTGTGTCCACAACTCACATAGTTTTTGTCATTTTGTTCGCAATTCGGAAACACCGCTTGGCTTATGTTCATAATATGTTGTATATATTAAATTTATTTTTTTTAACTTAACATACATTTTATAATTCAAGTTAAATTAAGTTACCTGACTTAAATTTTGATTACTACTTACTATTTTTTACTTATTAAAGTTTGGATATTGTAGCTCAATTAAAAATTTAAAAAGTGCTTAAAATAAAGTAAAAAGTTCTTAAAAAATGTATTAATTAATAAAATATTTTTAAAAGTGTATTATTTGATTACTAATTAGTAATTATGTTTTATTCTTTTAATTAAATTTATAATTTAGTAAATTATCTTATTGTTACATATAAAAATTAGTATAAATTTAAAACAAATCAGGAGAGTAAGTTACTTCTGCAAGTTCTAAAACATGTTAAAATATTTTCTGTTTAACATTTTTTCTAATGAAATTAAAATATAATTTTAATTTTAACCTTTTTAAATTATATATTTATAAAAAAAATGCAAACTGAATTATATTACAATAATTAATATGAATTTAATTTATGTAATATTTTATTATAGTTTTAATCTACGAGTAAAAAGAAGTCAATTTTTAAACTTATCAATTACATTCTCATAATTTATCTGTGATACTAGTTGTTTTACAACAAAGACTCTCAAATTTTTTTTTACATGGAACTCTTAATATGCTAAAAAAAATTTACAAGCCTTAAAAACTTGAAATATCAATTTTGCTACTCAAACAATTATGGATCAATAAATTGAAAATATATAAACTTAATACAATATAAATGTAACTTGTAACAATTTAACAAATTAGTAATATGTGTACTTAATTCAGATGTGGCCGTGGAGTTCCTAGATTCGTCTCGCAGAGCCCTAGGGCTCCGCAGAGCACAGTTTGAGAATCGCTCTTTTACAATATTAATATTGTTGAGAACCCTTAGAATATCACTTTAGATTATCAAGCACATATCTTAGCAATATTCTAGCGTAACCAATATTTCATTTCCTGTAAGTGACTGCTTCGCAAACAAAAGCAATGTAGAATAAACAATAGTCAGTCGTGTATAAGTAACCGATTCGTACAGTACTGTGTTTTTAAAATATTCATTATAAATAATTAAGTAATAAAAGATTTTAAAAGATATACAGATTTTTGTGTATGTGTTTGAATTACAACCAGAAGGACGAAAGTGAACAAACTCTTTCTATAAAAAAATATACTCTTCGGACTAAACTGATAGAGCATGTAACAATATCAATGCATTCAATCTATCTCGTTTCATGCAGCTTCTTAATTTTGTTTTTACCAAACTTAGTTTGGATAAAGCTCTTCATATGAGCAACTTGTGACAGTAATGGTAGTAAAAAGTTTCAACACTTACATTTTACATATTTTGTATATTTACAAAACGTTTACTTGTTAATAATTTTTTCAACTACTGATCAATTATTTTGTTTGATGAGCCTGTCTTAGTTTACTTTTTATTTCATGACTATTAATACTTTTGTGAAAGAAATTTTGTATCAAATTCTTCAGCTTTTAGTTCAGTTAAACAATCAATTATTGCACTAATAGTATTTAATGTATCCTAGTTAAATTTGGTTTTCAAGACCGTTATACAAATCATCTAGTACAGTAATAAAAACACATAATTTAATTTTAGGTTTATTATCTGTTGTAGTTGTGTTTTCATATCATCAATTTTTATAAAAACATTCCTATTTTTCCTGATGGTGCCATTGGCATAGTCGGCAATTACCCCTGCACATGCCTATGGTCAAAACACTGATTCTATTTATAATACACAACAAAAATAATTAAATTAAAATATATTTATTATTTAAAACAGATAATGCAAGTACTTCACGATTCCAATTTAAACATTGATGAACGTCCTCATATTCTTGGACTAACTGCTACTTTGATTAACTCAAATACCAAAAATGTCAAAGATGAATTAACCAAATTGCAAAATACATTTAACGCTACTATAAAGACTAAATATGATGAAAATATTCAAATGTAATTATTGAAAACAAAGCTATTAATAATATGATACTAATAATTATTAACAATAATAACAGTTTTTCAGCACGTCCAGAAGAATTTATAAGTTTATATGATGAGTTTATTTTGGATGATGAAATGGTAGCTGTTACTCAAAGAATATCAAAAATTGTTGATCATCTGAAAAAATTTCAGGCTCCTGCCAAAATTGAACCAATTAAAGAAAATAATGAAGTTTATTATTTGGAAAATCAAAAACAGTCTTCGAAGAATTTCGCTAATTATTTTCTTGATATAGAGGTGAATTTTTAAAGTTTTTTTTCATAGAGATGATGAACAAAGTTGTTTTTTAGGTAAATCTATCTGATGGAGGACCATATATTGCATTTTTGGCAACTTGGCATTTTTTAGTTGAAATTGAAAAAAAAAGAAAAATATGTACTGATTTGAAAAATCACACTATTATGTCTATGGTATTATCAGAAGTTACTATAATTCGAAAATTGGTGTTTGACTATATGAATAAACACTCATCTATTAACAACGGTCATACAACTACATTAAATAATGTATCTCCAAAACTGAAAAAATTAATGGAAATTTTATCTACTATAAAAGCCACTGATACTTGTTTAGTATTTGTTGATCGCCGAACAACTGCTAAAATTTTATACCATTATATCAAGGTATATTAGAACAAAATATAATAATATACTAATAATTCTAATAATTAATCCATTGATTTTTTGATTCATGTAATAGGATTTTATCCAGGAATATAATCAAGAAAATATTGTATGCGAGTTTATAGTTGGCGCAAGAGGAATAATAAGTCCTGATAGCAAAGAAATGGTGTATAAAAAACAACAAAATAATGATATTATTAAGAGGTATTTTATAATTAATATATTACTCTACACTTATATATATATATTACAAAATATTATCTTACCTAAACTGTATAATCATTCATAAATTTTTAATTAATTTTTGTTTAGATTTAATGATAACATAATTAATGTTCTTATAACATCAGAAGTACTAGAAGAAGGTGTTGATATTCAAACTTGCAATTATGTCATTAGATATGATTCTCCTAAAAATTTTCCTTCTTATGTACAATCTAAAGGAAGAGCTCGTTCTGCTGATAGTAAATTTATTATTATGGTGCCAAATCAGTTGAAATTTGAAAAAATTCAATCTGATTATAATAAAATGGAAGAAGAAATTGTAAAAGTATACTTAGTTTAAAATGTCCTACATGTCATTCATTATGGAAAGAAATAATATTTTACAATATTGTTTTAGATATTGGTAGACAATGATATTGATGATGAAAATAATGACGAAAATATGACAGAAGTTTTTAAAACTAAACATGCTATATTAACTCATGATGTTGCTATAAGTATTGTTAATAGGTATCTAATTTTAAAACATAAGTACTTTTTTAATATATTTTTTTACTCAAAAGTCAAATGTGATGCTGAAATGCTAAAAAAATACCTACAAATAGGCTTCTTATATTTTCTTAAAAATATATCAGATTGGTATTAATTTATTAATTTTTTTTTTTTTGGAATGATTTATAGGTACTGTTTTTCTTTACCTCAAGATAGATTCACAGATTTGAGTCCAGAATGGTATATTGCTCAGAATAATAATAAGTTTAAAAAGTACAAACTAAAACTGCCAATTAATAGTGTTATTAAAACTCCCATTGATGTAAAAGTTTATTATTTTTGTATAAAAATTTCTATAAATAATCATAGGTTTATTATAATTTTTTTCAGGGAATATTTTGTGCAAGTAAAAAAAATGCTAAAAAAAGTGCAGCATTTAATGCATGTATTGAATTGTATAAAGTTGGAGCATTAGATGAATACCTGTTACCTATAAGTATTAAAAATAATGCTGTATTTAATGATTTAAAATGGTTTCCACATTGGGATGAGAAAGATATTGAAGCAAGTAATTATAAACTAAAACCAGGAACTAATAAAATGAGAAGGATGGTGCATATTGAAGTATGTTACTGTATTATTAATTTTATAATATATGAAGTTAATACAATTATAAACATTACATAGAGTCCAACACACTTACATGGATCTTATCCACAAGTAACTAAACCATCATATTTACATATTCTTCGTTGTGTTCCTGATTATATCCAATTAAAAGAAGATAAATACGAAACATTTGATAAACTATTGAGGTCAAATGAGGAATTTGGAATTTTAACATCAAATAAATTACCAAAAGTAAGTTAACCCACAATTTATTTTTGTATTGTAATAAGTAAACTGAGTAGGAACTTCTAAATCAATTTAATTTATAGTTAAAATATTTTATAATACTTGACATTTATTTTTATATTTATGAATCTAATCCCCACAAAACATGTTTGAAATACATGACATTTTCAAAATATTTTGACATTTTGACTTTTTTGAGTTTTTATAGACAACTGAAATTTTCTATTTATCTAAAAATTTTTTTTTGAAGTGTCGATAAAAAAATGTTGGTTTTTCAAAAAAACTTAAAAATTGAATACAAAGTTTCTTATAAGTCGTTCTTATTGTAGTTAAAAAAAAAATAGAAATTGTTTGTCACGATTTGATTTTATAAGCATTCAAAGTTCAAATTATAAAATTCAACACTAAGTTTTCCTTCAAATAGCTATAGAGAAAAATCGAATTGTCATTATAGGAAAAATAAGTGTTTGAATTTTAAATTTTTACAAAATTGTGTTATGTTAACGATTTTAAATATTTGTTATTATTCAAAAAGTATAAGTCGTAGATACTTGAAAATTTCACCAGTTATTAAGATTTGCATTTTCTTTGCATAATTTAATTTTTTAAATATTTTGTATATTTTAATGCTATTTATATACATTTGAAATATTTGTTTTTGTTTAGTTTTATTCTTATAAGTATTGATAAAATATTTTTGGTTAGGTCAAAATACTTGAAAAATTTAATACATAGTTATCATGAGTTAGTTTTATAGTGATTTGAAAATTATTAGAATACATAGGCACAATTTTTTTTTTTATTAGCATTTGAAGTTCAAATATTGATAAACATTTGTTAAAATTATGAATTCCTACTTGTAAATTATTTTGTAGTTAAAAATTTTTTATCTTACGTTTAAAATCTTAACAAAATCCAAAATTCACTTGTAAAATAACAAATTACTATAAAATAATTTTAGGTATTTGTTATAATTGAAAATTGCTAGCTGTGAAACCTTAAAACATATACTAGTTGTTTAAATTGGAATTTTCTATTCAAGATTTCATTTTGGGGTTTTCAGTTCATTAAAAAAAAACCCATACTATACTACCCATTAAAAAATGTATCTCCATTCAGAATCGTTTTTCGTGTGCAATAATACTTATCATAGGATTCAAATTTAATAAATTGGTCATAGTGACCTACTATACTGCAGAGCATTATTGCATTAATCACTTGACAACTCTTTTTAATTCAATTTTTCAGTTTTTTTTTCTTTAAATGTTGATAAAATAATTTTTGCTGAGTCAAAATTGTTTAAAATTTGATTCAGATCCCACATTATCTATTCTTAAATTTGTAGACAATTACTAAAAATACACAGGCATATTTTTATTTTATATGCATTTGCAGTTAACATTCTTTAAACTAAGGTTTTAAAACGTCCAATAATTCAAATATTTCTTATAAGTATTTCATTCAGTTATCACTTTAACTAAAAAGTATTGAAAATATACAAGTATTAAATTCACAAATTATTTTCTAGAATATATATTAATCATATTTAGACGGAATTATATATTTTAACATTGAATTCAATAGGTATTAAAAATTTAAAAACATTATTCATAAGGACTTAAAACATATATGTCAACTATAAATTTTACTGTACTCAATGCTATTTTCAAAATAAATTGAATTTATAAGATATTAATTAATTATAATAAAAGCCTGTTCATTTTCAAAATTGTTTTTTGTAATCATTGATATATTATTATAGAACTCAAGGTTATATTATATTGCTGAAAATTGTATTTTTTGTCTGCTACCTATTGCTTTAACTTTTCATGTTTTACGAAATAATACTAAATTCACAAAAGTAAAATATGTTCCCCTAACTTATAAATTTTAGCATTTTTCTTAGAAAAATAAAATACATAATAATCCTAAAATACACTAGAGAATAATTAATGCAAAAATGTGAATACAAGCAAGTCTTAGGTTTTTCGCCGCTCTAGACAATATTAATTTATACCTCCCTATTCAAAAGTTAATTTTTTGGAGAGAAAAAGATTATATAAAATATAAACATTTGTTTTTTAACTGTAAGTCTGTGTTTTTATTTAAAAAACAATATTCTGATTGACTTCAGTTTTCTTTACAAAATATAAGAATTTAAAAATTATAAAATTAAACCAAATGTTCTAAAATAGTACAAGGCTGCATTTATTGTTATCGACGTTTTATTTGCATAGATATACAGCATTATAATTCCAGTACATCCACAGTAAACAAAATATTATTGTTATGTTATTAGATATATTTTTTTTGTGTTTGTTGAACAATAAACATACATTTCTATATACTAGATAGTTAAATAAGTAAATCAATTTGGTCTTTTGAAATTTGCCATCCCTAAATTAGTGCTACCCTAGGCTACTTATTTTACTATTGCATTGGGCCAGCTCTAAATACAAGTCTACAACATGTAATTTCATAATGGATCATATCAATTTACATTTTAATTATTACGCGAAACCTAAATAAATCTGAATTGAATTGGATCCATTTTGAAATTGCAATTTAAAAATAAATATTAATCTTTTACATTTTGTAATAAATATCATTAAATAAATAAATATATAAATATTCAATAATTATAAATTATTTAATTCTAATTTAATATATTCAATATTCATATTAATGACTCACTCAATACTTAATATACAGCAAAACTGTACTTTAGTTACTTACCTATCTTTTCTATAAGTGTTTAATGTTAAAATGTTAACAAAGTCTCAATAATTTATAGATATTTTTTGTAGTTAGAATTTAATAAAAAAAAAATTCTGTTTTGTAAACCAAGTACGATATAAACCCAAATATCGTCATCTCAGAATTTTATGAAATTATCCAAGACAAATGTTCATACTTTGCCAAAATGTACACTGATGCATCTAAATCTATGCTGGAATTAGCTTTTCAACAATCGAAAACAACATCAATCTCCTTTACAAGCTTTTGTCAGAAACTAGTATATTATTTTTAGTTGAAACCGAAGTTATTTTTAAAGCAATCATAATAGCCAAGTTGACCATCTCAAATCAGACATTCTCTTGAATGACTCATTCAATATTCTTCTAGTTTTTCAAATGAAAATATCCAAAACATCCAAAAAATATTAAAGTCAACCTCTAAAAAAATATTGAATTTATGTTGGTGCCATCACACATAAAAATGGCTGGCTGTTAATAGTAAATAATGAATAATTTCCTATCCTACAATTATTATCTTACTAACTAATGGCGCATACTATTATACAATCGTCTCTAAAATATGAAATACCTAAAATTATTGGGACTCTATTCCTTTCAATAATAAACTTAAGATAATTGAGAAAAAAATAGCTCTTTATTCATCATCTCAGTATACGAAAAGAAGTAATCATTATAAAAACTAGAAGTGTACATTCCTTCATCACTCACTCTTTTCTTATCAAAAAAAATCCTCCACGTATGTGTGATAAATGCCAAACTGACCTTTCCATCCAATACATAATTCAAGATTGCACAAAGTATAAAGACATACGAACCAAACTTTTATGCTATCTAACATAGCAGAAGCTTTCAATGAAAATAACACCATGAAAATCATTACATTTTTAATTAATAAAAAATTATTTTTTACATTGTATAAATATTATACCCTTATCTTTAAAAACCACTATAAATAGTTTTTTTTTTTTAATTTTTATATACTTATTTATATCTTAAATACTTTAGGTCAAAGATTCCCAAATTTTTCACGCTAAAATCCATTTAAATAAATATTTAAATTTAAATATTTATGTACCTATAATATAGTGCCTATTGGAATGGTATCAACATTGATAACAAATGGACTCAAATTTCTAGTATATTGTGTAATCAATGGTATTAAATATAGTATTAATGTATCACATACTTGCTTTTATTGTATGTATACATACAAAATATATCTTCTTTTTTATATAAATATATTATATTAATCTAATATTATAGAGAAATTTATAAATATTTTAAAATTTAACATTTTAACATTTAAACATTTTTGGGTTGTGACCTACAGTATGGAACCTCTGCTCTAGTCCAATAATCTATGATGTTGAATCCTTTATTTAATAATAATAAAAATATAATAAATGTAATGTTATCAACAAAAATTAAAACGACCAACTGTAATACTAATAGGAAAATAAATTTTCTTAAGAAAATTAGTATCATGAAATATACTGTGATACTAAAGTTGATAGACCGTCTCTGGTTAGAATTGTTTTTTGTATGCAATTGTATCATTAAATTCAAATCTACATAGCATATGTATTTTACTGATCTACTCTAAATCTTTTGTATAGTAGAGGCAAAGAGCGTTACTCACTTGCCCACCTTTTTAATTAAATATATTTACTCTACAGTTATTTTCCATTAAAAAAATGTTGATGTTATATTATAATATTCTGTATTTATTTAATTATTTAAATCTTCATTCTAATATATATATTTAAGAAATTAAATATACTTCTCATTAAAATACTACTTTAATTTTTTGTACAAATAATCTACATTATACTGGTTATTGCTCACCAATATATTATATTATCTACTAAAATTAAATAAATATGTTATACTTAATAGGTATTCTTAAAAAATTCATTAATAATAATTTTACTAATTCTCATTTTTTTCTGTCTAAAATCCAAAATACATAAAAATTAAATTGCCAATATTCATTATTATTTTAACTAATTTTATCAATAATTAGTGTTCTTTATTTCTTTACACAGGTATCAAATTTTCCTATATTTTTACCTTTTGGTAATGTTAATGTTAGCATAATAGTAAATGTAGAAATAATGCATCTTGACCATACAAGTCATAAGAAACTAGAAGATTTTCATAACAAATTATTTCTGGATGTTTTGGGCGTAAAAGATTTTATTGTAAGAAGCTATGATAATGGAGATAATTCATATTTAGTAGTTCCTATTTCTTCTACAGGTTTGAAATTTAATATAATATACATATATTACATATATTATTATTTTAATTATAAAACAAAATGTTTTAATATTTTTATATTTTAGATAATAAATGTAATGTGGATTGGAATGTTATCAATATAAACAAATTTGTAGAAACAGAAGAACCTACTATGGAACAAAGAAAAACTAAATTTTATGAAGAATATCTTAAAATTCCTAATGTAATTTCACCATGGTACAGAAACATAGTACCAATACAAGTAATTATATCTTTACTTTTAGTTTTAAACCATATTAAATGGTAAAATTAATAAGTTTTTAAAAAAAGAAATCCAAAATGTTGAGAAGGTACTAAACAAGATTTATTTTCATTATGAGGAGAGGAAGTGAAAATAAATTGTTGGATTACTCAGGGTATCAGATTAGCTATTTTTAATGTATGTCTATTAAAAAAAATATATCTGTATATAATGTCTAATCAAAAAATCTTGAAACTATAAAATTATTGCGTGACCTGAGAATGATTTAAAAAAGAATATTATTCAACTTAAAATAAACAATGTTTTTACAAATACAAATTTGAAATTTGCAGAATTAAATAAATATAAAAGAATAATTTATTAAAAATCATTGGTATAACTTTTTTTTGGCTTTTTACCTATTATAGCTCTACATTATTTCAAACCCATTACTAAATCAAAATATTATAGGCAAATCAATCTTAATATCAGTGAATAAGTATAATAATAGTATATTATAACAGTTATAAGTGTAATAATTTATTTTATAATGTTTAACTTTTAACTTATATATATAAATAATATTTCCAGAATCATTGTTTCATCATCGCTTAGGCAGAACTGCTAAAGCTATGAGTATGGTAAAAATAGAAAACATTTCTTGGTCAATTTTTTTTTTTTAAGTAGCATATATGTTATTATATATTTTGTATTAATCATTATAATTGTATTCAGTGTTAAGATAGAATAAATGTACTGGTTTTATTTAATATGTCGTAGACAATGTCATACAAGATTAGCTAGTATCAAATAAAACCCATCTAAAACCTATTTTTATTACTTAGATGAATTACGATTTTCAACATTATTGATAATACTTATTGGTTTTTATATTTGTAATATTTAGAGATATATTGTTACTGATGTTTACTTGGATATGACACCTGAAAGTTCTTTTCCAACTTCTGAATATGATACATATGAAACATACTTTAGTGACAAGTATAGCATTAATGTTACTCATAAAGATCAACCTATGATAAAAGTAAAATCATTGGGTGTATCAAAACTTAATTATTTGATTCCCAGGTAGTACTATTTTAATAAAGAATTTATTACAAATAATTAATAATATTGGTATTTGTTTTTAGATTTATTATTGGAAAACCTGATAAACGAAGTGAATACATAGAAATACTTATACCAGAATTTTGTACTTGGCATAAATTTCCATCAGTTTATTGGTTGAAAGCTTTAATGCTGCCTACTATATTATATCGATTAGATAAATTACTATTGGCTGAAGATCTTCTTGTAAAAATTAATTCTATGTGTAACATTGAAGTAAAAGACGATATAAACAGTAAGTTAAATTGTTAAGTTAAAAATGTATTAATTAGTTTATTTAATTTTAATTATTTTTTTTTGTTAGCAGAAGATGCTGTAAAGATTGATGATTTCAGTGGTTTTCACGAAGACAAAAAGAAAAATATTATATTGCCAATTAGTGAAACATTAAAATACTTAGAAAACTCTCATGACAATAATATGGCGAATGAATGGAATTCAAAGAGTTTACCTATTGATATTGAAAGGCAAAGAAATACAACAATGTTGGATCTTCTAAGTTATCATACATTTATGTATGCTATAAATAAATCCAAGAATAACGATAATAATGTGAGTAAAAATACAAAACTATTCTACTTAGTACTTATAAATCTATTTGTATATTTATTGTTTATTTACAAAATGAATGTTTATTTTAGGATGATCAAAAAACAGATTCATCTAGTTTAAATGAGGTCAGTAATTTAATTACTTATTACTTATTAGTATTTCAATATATATTTATATTTTTTCTTTGAGTTTAATATGTTATCAGCAGTGGCGAATGCTGACTCTGGAGTATGGGCATGCAATGCATGCTCATTCATAAATTCATAATAATGCATTAGGTATAATTTATAGTTCTATTTGATTTATAATTAATAAATAATATGCAAATTTTTATTTATTTATAAATTTATAAAAATTAATACAATTGCCACATACTCGTACACGTAAATTATATACATCATTGGCAAAGTACAACACACTGAGCATGCCTTGGGTATATAGTACCTTGGCTGATGATGGCGTGAGTCTCAGAATAAACAATATTTCACGGAATAACAAGCATTACATAGCTTGAGCACACAGATATCGCATGCTTTGTTAATAAATGTTGTGATAAAAATACAGACAAACAAGTATAACAGATTTTGAAGTTTAACAGATCTGTTTAGATGAAATTTTTGTTATATACTATGATATTTTTAAATACATAATATATTATTGATGTCAAAATAATTTTGTATTTATACTAATTATGTTTGTATTCTTAAGCATGCAGCGCATATTGAGCATGCCCAAAGAATTCGCTTCTGGTTATCAGATAATTTCAGGCTCAAATTAACTGTTTTAACTAGTGATGGGTCGAACCCTAATTTTTTAAATTGATTTGAACATGAAATTATTTTTTCTATCCTAAACCGAACCTAAAATCATTTTAAGTTAAACTTGAACTCGACCTCAACATTTATTATAATATACATTGTACCTACAAATTAAATCAACCATAATATTATTAATTACTATTATATTTTTAAGTTTTTGTATCACTTATTTTATTTTCTACATCTTAACTTTTATGTCTATGTCACTGTATTTACAATAAATTTAGATAATTCCTAATTTTTTTTATGTAGGTATACATTAAATAATAATAATTCACAAAAAATTTCAAGTTTGATTTTTTAATAGAAAATATTTTTTTTGCTTGATAGTTCGGTTCAAATTTTTTTCATATTGAATTTGAATTTTAAACTGAAGCGAACATCAAGGGTTTGGTTTTATTTGGTTTGAGATTCAAAGAGTTTTACCCATCACTAGTTTTAACATATCTAACTAGATAAGCGTATTTTATAATGCTGCCCTTCTTATTAGAATTAGTTATTATAGTTTTATTATGTGTTAATAGCATACATAATAATAATTAATTACTAACATAACATTTATTATATGTTAATAATTTTAAATGCCACCCTAAATATTTTTCCTATATTAACTAATTTTATTTATAAAAATATTTCAATAATAAGGTTTTGTTTAATTATTTAAACTTAAGCAGAGTTTAGAAATTTTTGCTGATCATACCTGTAGGTTTACTTTCCATTTCACAAGCGCATAACATGGCGAATTGTACCTTTAGAATAATTTGTTCAACTATGTTGTCCCTGCCATGATATCCATGATATCCTGCTATAGTATCCAACTGTGGAGCAATCAAATCTATATACTTCAAAGCATTTCAGTCGATAAATTTAAAGCTCAATCTTTTTTTTTATCATGTCATTATGCTGTGTAATTTTATTATCAAATTTTGCTTATTGTATCATTGAATACAAATTGTAAATATTTTTTGAAAAAAAAAAAAAACTATGTTGTATTCAATATTAGAGTGAATAAATCTATTACCAACTTTAAAAATAAGAATATTATTACCTAGAGCTACTAGTTAGAATTTTTTTTTAATATATTCATTTTTATTTTAAAATTAAATTTTTAAAAATCTTAAAATTTAGATAATATTCTAGATTTTGTAGATAATATTATTTTTACGTTTAAATATTGTAATAAATTAATTTACTCTAAAATTAAAAACATTAGAGTTATATATAGATTATTCTGATTGTAAAATGTTCCATGTTGGGTATTGTATGACATAATACAAGTAGGTTTTATCTTTAACATTTGACAACCACTTAATAAAACAAGCACTTGGAAATTATATGTTCTATAAAAGTTTAAAACATGATTTATCAAGATTCATAATTTGTGGCTCATATTATTTATTAATTAAATTTTTCCCAATTTATTACTTACCATTTTTTTAATTATATATTATATTATTTATTTATATAGTATCATTTTTTTAGCTGTAAAATTAGTTTTTACGAAAATTATTTTTTATAACCAATTATGTATGCATAGATATTATTATCTATAAGTTTTAAGGGTTACTTATATTTCAGTTAAACTCAAAATCAAAATTCAATTCACCAAATGGAAAATCAGATGATAGAACGGTATACTAATATTTGATACTTGATTGTTGTTATTTATTTGCTTTGCATGGCTTTTTTTAAATGTATTTTTTACTTAGATTTCAATAATTGCTAATATTAAAACACTTTAATTCAACATTTTTCTATATTAACATACAGATATTGAAATGGTTTAAGATCCTTAGGCTAATGTATACTATGTATACTTTAAAAAATATCAGAATTTATGTATCTTAAACTTTTTTCGTATAGGGAGCCAAGTACTTGGGTAGAAAGTGTTTAGGAACAAGTGTTTATGGTATTAGCATATAAATTCATAACTTACAAACTACATATCAATATCACTCACTTCTATCAAATAGAACTTTAACACGTTGACTGTCATTTGCCCGCTGGCAGTCATCTGTAACTTTTCTATGGTGCTACAATAACACATTGCGTTTATATTGTTTTTTTTCTTTTTTTATGCATAGTATATATAAATTTGGAAGACATTGAAAAATATGCCTAGCACACAACAAAAACCTATTCTATGACTTCCAGCAGTCTTATGGTAGTCAACGTGTTTGTAAATGATATTCAAATTTAAAATTTCAACTTAAATGATTTTTAACTTTTTCAAATAAAATTCCTTTTTAAAATAGAATTTTTAATCAACACATTTCCATGGTATATGTGTGGTATGCCACTGTATACTCTATGGTTTTGAGAATGTGCATAATGATCCCTTTAAAAAAGCATTTTAAAGCATTTTTAAAAATCCTTACTCAATATTAAATAAATTTATATTTTATACATTAAATGTATGTAAATGAATTCTATTTTCTATTAAACTTTCTGAAACTGATTGAATTTAAAGATTAATGTTAATATAATATAAAAATCCTTTTTAAAATTAAATGATTATTAATGAGTGATGTTTATCTTTGTTATTTAATGTTAAACTTATGTTTGTTCTGTTTGTTTAATATATTTTTATTTTTATACAATAAAGCATAAGTAGATTGAAGGTAGTATTTACTTGACATGACATTTTGACATTATCATAATGTTAGGATTTTATTTGGATTTCTTTGATTTTTTTTTGTCATTATTAACATAAGGTGGTCAGATGTAACCTTATTGTGAATATTAATGTATCTGAAAATTTATTTTTATACAGTATTCTCAGTATCTCGAAATTTGAATTGTATTTTAGGAGTGCAAAAAACGTAGATATGCATCATATGATAAGGAACATCTTGAAGAAATCAATAAATTTATGATACAATCAATACCAGAGCCAATTATTTTGAAAAAATTAGATGAACTCAACATCTATTATAACTTTGTAAGCATATTATGTTTTATATAACAATATAAATATAATATGTTATATTGTTATTTATGTTTTGAATTAAATTCATATTGTCTGTGCTTTGTATCATCATTTGTTTTATACTTTTAAATTCCGTGATATTTTGCAAAATTTTAAAAATCTTATTAACATTTTACAATGACTGGTCTATGTGTGTACTATATACTGTAATTTAATTTTTTTTCTGACCAAATTAGCATAATATATTATTTATTAAGAGGAATGCTACACCTGCATGTATTTTCTCCTTCAAACATTTGACATACTAAATTTATACTTAATAGAACCAATTGCATGTTGTTAGCATTAATATTAAAGTAAATTTACCTATTATAAAGATAAGACATTGTCTTATGCTTAAGCTTTGTTTTTTAGGCTTTTTTTAATATTTTAATTTTTAAGCAAGATGTAAGTATTGTAAATACATATTACATATTAAAAATGTTCATATCTAGCTTTAAAATTAAAATATCAAAAAAAAAAAAAAACACCAACAGAAATATCTTGCCTTTATAATAAGTCAGTCAATTCACTCTAATATTAAAGCTAGCAACACACAATTGGTTCTTTTTAACATAAATTTTCTATGTTGTATGCTATAAGTTTATAAATTAGTAGTATAAAAATCAACACTTAGGGGTGCAGCTTTCTCTTGATAAAAATAATAAGCTATATTCTTTTTTAATTAAGACTTAACTCAAGTGGCGGACTTTTTCACATGACAGCGTTAATGAGTCTGGACACTGAGTTTGTCTACACACTCCAAGTGTCTTACTCTTAGGAGTTGGGAGCATCACTTTATTATTCTAACAACTGTCAATTATTGATTTTAGTAAGATAAGCATGGTAAAACAATTTTTAAGCCAAAAAATTGTTAGTAACAAAAATCGATTTAGTTAATGAATTTAACCGAATCAAACAAAAATTGATTACTGCTTGAGGTTACTTTAATTTGAGACAGAAAAGATAGAATACTCAGATTTAGCTTCTCATCCAACTTTTCTTGGTTTAGTACAGATGAGTCAAAGTGATTTATTATTATTATAAGATCTTTATATATTATACAAGAACTCAAAGACAAAATTTGTTTACTTATAGTTTTTATAGAACATTGCTAAAATGTAAAGATAAGCACTAGGTAATTAATATTATAATTAATGATCAAAGCATTGTAATAAATGTAATAATAGTTATTATAGTACATATTAAAGTAATTAATAATTTAATAATTAAATTTATGTATAAACTAAAAATGATAAACATTTAAAAAAAAAATGCCCATCTGCCTACCATAGAAATTATTTATTATTATATTCAAGAAATCAGAAAAATATATTAAAATAATAACACTATCCACAACAATCAGGCGTTTAGAAAGAAATAAGTTGTTACGAAATAGTATAATATATAGTATAATAGTATATTAACTCTATTTATATATTTTACATATTATCGTATTTCTTAACGTTTTATTATTATTATTTTTTTTTAAATTCAAAATTTATTTTTCTTATTAATCATCATTATTAATAGTAAAATAATTGGTTATTACACTGATAAATTATTATTTTGTCAGTATAAATATTGTATACATTTTAAGTTAAGATAATTATTGTTTTAAAAACAAAATTTAATTAATATTAAATTTTAAATTTATATTTGAAGTATGATTTTTTGTAAAACTTACTTTAAAAAAAAAACCATGTATAAAATATATACATAACATATAAGTGTATAAATTCTTTATAAATATTACAAAGATTTAATAAGTTTAAATTTATGTTTTAGAAATTATATCTCTCATAAGTCATAAAATCAACATTGCATAAATTGGTAGACATTATAGGCTGTTACTATTAAATAACCTTAGAAGTGTATAACAATATTTTTCCTATGAAATATTGCCTTTTAAATGTTATCTAATGCTTTATAAATTAAAGTATTATGATTGATCTCAATAATTTATATATATTATTGAACAAGTGAATTAAATTAAATTAAATTAATTATTCTAGATGGAAATGAAAGATATACTAAAAAATGTGTTGACTGAGATGAACACATTAAATTTAACAAACAATACATCGCCTACATTGGGTCCATTATCCAAAGAAGTTTCAACAAAAAATATCGGGCCTAGACAAAGTGATATTTTAAAAGTAATTATTTTAGTAATAATGATATTTTAAGTAATAACAAACAAACAATATATTCATGAGGATTGGATACTTATGATTATTTTAAAGTGAATAAATGCAGTTTAATATAAAACTATGGTTATTATTAACTTTTTTATTCTAAACGTGTTTTATGACATTGAATTGTTTAAAAAATTAGAGCACTTTATTTAAAATTGTACGAAAATGCTGGATTTGAATTAATTTTTATAAAATATTTATAATATTATAATTTATATATATATGTAAAAAAAAAACTATTTATTATTTTTTTTCAATTAGTATATGTATTTTTATTCTGAATATTATAGAACAATCATATTTTGATCATCATTCTATATTTTTATGTTATACTTGTATAGTTTAATTTTTTTAAATTTGAAATTGCCACTTTAAAAAGAGAACTTTGCTATTCAACCTTCCTCAATACCTTCCAACTGGGTTTTTTATCATTTAATATATGATAAAAAAAATAGAAAAATTAAACACACTTAATGTAAAAAGAGTAAATATTTTTTTAAATCTTTTATATTCAGTAACTTAAAAAATTAAAACAATCATGAGTTCTGAACAGTATTTGTTCTAATTTTTATTTAGAACATGTTGACTGAAAAAATAGTATGGATAATTAATAACTTATATATTTATACATTCATATTCTCATTTCATAGCCACCACAGTAAATATTAAATTATTTGTTGCATTATTACATAATTGGTTTTTTTAAGTCTTATAAATAAATAATAAATTTGAAAATGTCCAGTATTTTTTTCTAATACATACATATATTTTATTATATATACATGAACAAAAATAACAAAAAACCACAAAAATAATATTTTCAAGGTTCATAGTTAATCAGTCTTTTCCGTTATCTTAAATCATGATACACCTTAAGATTTTAAAATCACTGGTTTTAGTTGTATTTAATTGAAGACTTGGTATAGAGTATAGTTTATTACAAACCAGATTTTTAACTTTTCCCTTTTATTTGATATTTTTATGGAAACTTGTTCATTTTGTACATTTTGTACATTTTTATGTTTAGGCAATAACACCACCATTTGCTAATGATATGTTTAACTATGAGCGCATGGAAACATACGGCGATAGTTTCCTAAAATTTGCTGTATCATTGGTATTATTTGATGCATTTCCATCAGATAATGAAGGAGTTCTTACTGAATTAAAGATGAAAATAGTTGGAAATCGAAATTTGTTCTATGTTGGCAGGAATTTAAATCTTGGATCTTATTTAACGGTATTTAAAGATTGAACGTTTGTAAAAAAAAAAAAATTAATTAAAATTAAAATTTAGGTAAATGTTTTTGACCCAAACATGGATTGGATACCTCCATGCTTTGGTGTTCCTCAAACATTAAAGGAAATCATTGAGAAGGGTGATCTTCAATCAGATGTACTTCATCAGATAAATATTCCTAAAGACAATCAAATTATTGGTAAAATATTAAAATATTAATTAATAATCAATTAATAAAGAGTTTGTTAATTATTGGAAAGTTTTTGCCTAATTAATTTTTAGTTTTAAGCATTTTCTTTATGTTTTATGAAACCTAATAATGTTACATTAACACTTATTTTAATTTTAGGTATATTATCAGATAACACTTGGAAAGAAATTGAAAAAGAAATTATAAAATTTAAGGAATTGTCTGATATAACAATGTCAGATAGCGATGGTGAAGAAGATATACCACAAGTCGGCCATTCACAATCTGATCTATTTATATACAAACAATCAGTTTCAGATAAAATGGTTGCTGACTGTGTAGAATCATTGATTGGTACATATGTATATGTAAGTATTTTTGATAATAATGTATTACATTTTTTTAACTACAATTTATTTTAATTTTAGAAACGTGGAGTTGAAGTAGGTTTTAAGGTTCTCCAAGGTCTGGGTATAATACCAAAACAATTCACTGATGCATTCAAATCTAAACCAATTGAAAATATCTACAATGATTTAAATTTTTCCAAAGTTTTGCCTGGATATGAATTACTTGAACGAAGAATTGGCTACTCATTTAAACATAAGCATCTATTAGCTCAAGCTTTAACCCATCCAACTTATCAATTTGGGTATACTGAATGTTATCAAAGACTTGAATTTCTTGGTGATGCTATACTTGGTTAGTTATTACTTGATAATACAAAACATTATAATATTATATATATAATTAGTAATTACTATTCAGTAACATTTCTTTGTCTTTCTAAATTTTGTTGATAGCTATGTATTATTTATTTATATGGCTAAGGAATATATTTTTCAATAAAATATCATTTGTTACTCATTACATTTACAATCTAAATTCATATTGAATAATATCGAAATGTCAAGTTTTTTTTTTCATAATTGACTCTTGTAAAACATGTTGTTTTACTTTGGAAGTATTATTAAAAATCATATTTTATAAATAAATATTAATTTATTTCAATATGAGTTAAAACACAGTTTTTCTATTATATATTGTAGTATACATATTATCATATTGATATTATAAGATATAACAAACAATTATTAATGATATGTATTTTACATAAATTGTACAAATATCAGAAATGGGTATGTGTAATATTCTATTTAGAATCATTTTTATTTTTTGCTTTCAAAATAAATTATAATATATGTATGTATATATTTCTCATTAGTTTTTAAAATCTAAAAGTTTCAACTATCAGTAAACTTCAATAATAGATTTAATTTGTATATTATTTTAGATTTCTTGATTACTACATATATAATACAACATTGCTATCAAAAAACTCCAGGTGAAATAACTGATATTAGATCTTCATTAGTAAACAACATAACATTTGCTTCATTGAGTGCAAGAATTGGACTGCATAGATTTATTTTAGCTAAGTCTGTGCAAATGACTGAAGCAATAGATCGTTTTTATGAACATCAACAGAAAAATAATCATAAAATTGGCCAAGAAGTAAAATTTAATTTAATTTTTTTAATATATTATAGTGTATATAGTTGAATAATTGATTATATAATTTTAGATTTTGTATCTCATAGAAGAAAGTGATTGTTATGCAGCTGAATCTGTTGATGTACCAAAAGTATTGGGAGACTTGTTTGAGTCACTAATCGCTGCAATTTATTTAGACTGTGGTAGAGATTTAAATTTTGTATGGACTTTTTGTTATAGATTTTTGGAAAATGAAATCAGTAAGCTAATAAATATTATTTAATAAGTTCTTTTAACAATACCTTTTTCTTTACACTTTAAGAGAACATTGCACTCGCATGTGTTGTCTCTGTTTTATACACCTACGACATAATACATTTTTGTTCACCAGTTTCAATAATGTGCTTTTAGTTTTGATATTAGAGCTAATTTTTTATTAGTATGACAAATATTAAGTATTTGAAAATGTTCATAATTCACTACAAAATTAAATATCGTTAAAACCCAATGATTGACCACAGATATTAGTCTTACCTAAAAGTTTGATAAAAGGTCAATTCACTCTAATATCAAAACTAAAAGCACACTATTGAAACTGGTAAATTAAAATTTCCTATGTTGTACGTGTGTAAGATGGAGATAACACATATTATGATGTCCTCTTAATAACTAATAAGCAATAAATCTTATTTGAATAATATTATTTTTCCAAATTATATATGTTCACAGTTTAAATTAATTTATTTGAAAACTTAAAAATGTAATTTAACTTCTTTAAAGTTTTTAAAATCTTAGTACATTGGTAGTTTCAAAATATTATTTATTCTTTTTAAAAATGTAATGCTTTTTAAATTGTAATTTATTAAGTATTTTTTATACATCATTATTAATTAAAATAAATTTTTGTTTTGCAGACGAATTTTGTACCAATGTTCCTAAAAATCCTATACGTATTTTACATGAAACCAAATTACAACCAAGTTTCAGGTTTGTACAACTTAGTTAATTAACTGAAATTATTTATGTTAATATGGCCCTTACTATTAATGTTGAAAACAGCAAAATTATTTTTAATATATATTAACTAAAAGAATATTTGTTACTAGATTTAAATTTATCAACTCCTTTGCTACATTAGGTACAATATATATCGAGTGGGTTATTGTAATGGGTGTGTTAAATTTGAATTTGATGATGTACCATATTATATACGATTCTAAGTGGAGACTGGCTGGCATAATGACATTTAATGACGTATCACTAAATTATATAGCTATTAAATCATTTATTTTACTTTTAGTATTATTGTTGGTCAATATAATTAACATCATTATCTATCATTTAATTAAGCAATAGGTTCAAATTTGTCACTTAAAATGTTTTTGTACCATATTTATTTATTGGTATCATTGAACCATAAATATTTGTTGAAAATTTCAAATATCATTACAAGTATTAGTTTTTGAGTTCTACAAAAACAAAAAAAATAAATAAATAAAATCAATTTCATCAATAATTGGAATTGCATAAAACTTCCCATCTCATCTTATTTTTTTCTGCCGATTATTTTGACCTTTTAATAGTACAAACTAAATTCAATTTTTTATACAAGACCACAATTTAATTAAAGAACCTTTTAATTTTAACAACTATTTAAAAGACTGCACATTTTTTGATTACACTAATTTCTAATAGTAGTACTTATAGATGTATAGTAAAATATTAGCTTAATTATATAATTGACTATACTCTGGCCCACGAGAAATCAGTACCATCATGCACATGCAGAAGACGGTGCGTAGTACTATTTCCTTCACTATGTGCTGCTGTCGATAGGCGGTTGAATGGGAGATGCTCAAAATCAGACAAGATTTGGTTGAATAGCAGAACTGATCTTTCGTGGGCCGGAGTATAATAATTTTCCTCTCAATTTTTTTCATTTTTCATTGTATACAAGATTTGTTATTGATATTAAATAAATATATTCATAATAATTTATAGTGAACTGCTCAATGACGAGGTTACAAAACTTCAAGATATTTTTCACTAAATAATATGTTTTTGTAAAAAAAAAAAAAAAAAAGGTATTGTGAAACCAATATTCACATATTCATTAAGGATCTTAAAATCTAATAATATTTAGTGCCCAATATAAGTCCTTAAGTATTTATTACAAAAAAATTATTTTTTCTAATTTTAACAAATTATATATTTTTATGGAAATGTAAAAATAAAAGAATTTTAATTATACAAATAATTTAGAAGTATTAATTGTATAAAAAAAAAATATTTAAAATTCGTAAAAGTTAAATAATAATAATTATAAATATATATATAATGTTAGGAGAGATACTATACAGCTAGATACTAATTGTATCTCAACGATTATGATTAAGTTAGGATATTACATGTGTGTTTCTGAAATTCCCAGGTGGTCACCTATCCCCAGGTACTAGCAACAGAACATTATACATAAAATATTATATTGTTATTTATTTTACAGTAAGCCTGATGCTTCTTCAGCAGCATTGGATAAAGGCTTAGGAACCATGATGAAACTAGAGATAATGTTGAATAATAAAACCGTAACTATGTATGGATTTGGTCAAAATAAAAAAGAAGCCAAGGTTGCTGCTGCCAAGATAGCTTTAAAGAATATGAAAAAAATGGTGTCATAATTATTTAGATTATGATTCTTTTTCTTATCAAACATTTAAATATTTTACATACATGTTAAGTATAATTAATTATATTAAACATATAACTTGTCAATTAAAAAAATATATATTTTTTATAATTCATATTATATAGACACAGCAATATTTGTTACTAAGCTTTGTGTCTACCCTATCTTATGATCATAACATACATATTTTATAGTATTTTACTATGTTTATAACCCCTACTTTAAATAATGTGTTGATTGAGTTTGTTGAAATATTTTATAGAAAAACAAATTAAGTTATACTAATTATTAATATTTTTATAAATTTTTGTATGATCATGTTAAAAATATATTATTATAACTTTTTATATTTTTTTTAATGTAGACTGAACTAAAGTGGTAAGTCTTAAATTTAAGTATACATAATTGTTAAAATAAAATAATACCAACTACCTATATAAAATACAGAAAGTTTATCAAGATTTGTATTTTGTGTATTATTTACTAATATAATGAGAAGTAAAAAAAAATCATATTTCAAGATATGTATTATTATATTATAAGCTTAATACTGACAAAATTCGTCAAATCTAAAAAATTTGGAAATTATTTTGTTATTTCATAAAAAAAATTCTTTTTATGTTTAAGATTTAAAATTTTAATACAAGGCTTTATAAATTTTGCAATCTTTATGAAAAAATAAATTTACCATAAAGTTGAATGAATTTTTTATGATCATTTGAAGCTAAATTTTTTTACATTAGATATGAACCAGTACAACATAGCTCAAGAATGAAAAAAAAATTATTCTATGTTTTATTCGAGACTTCTTATCCCTTGTCATCTTATCGATGTTTCAGATCATACCTCCCATTATTTCATTCGCCGAGAGAATGTGGTTACTTCGCGAATAACCACTTTTTCTCGTTGAATAATATTACGTTGAGTGAAAATGTGAAAATGTGTATAGTTATTAACAATATTTAACATTAAAGTAATGTACCTAGATAACTATTTTACCTTTAATATAAACGTCTGGCAGTCCTGAATTTTAGGTATTAAATATTTGACAATTATAACTTAGTAATTGAAAATACAAATATATTAAAATATGTAAATACATTATATGTGTTTAGGTAGTTAAAATAAAAGTAAGAGGTTAATTAGGTACCTACCTATTTCAGTTTCATCACTGTATAGACAAATTCGGTTTTATTATTTTACATTCTGAATGGAGTGATGAATGTATTGATTTTACAATGATGTATGTTTTTTTTTTGTTTTTGTTTTTTTTTTTTTGTGTGTCTGTGTACAGCATAACTAGTCGAAATAATGCTTCAATTTCAAACTTCGGGGGTGGTTTTCGATGGAAAAGTGAATATCCTTGGTGCCTTATAGAGGTAAAAAGTAAACATTATCCAACAGTTTTCAAAAAAATCGAGAAAAACAAAAAAAAAAATTACGGAATAACGAGAATTTTTACGCAAAACCAGTTTTCGGCCGAATCGATTTTTTTATATGGTTGTAATTCAAAAACTAATCACAAATATTTGTTATTATTCAAAAAGTATAAGTCGTAGATACTTGAAAATTTCACCAGTTATTAAGATTTGCATTTTCTTTACATAATTTAATTTTTTAAATATTTTGTATATTTTAATGCTATTTATATACATTTGAAATATTTGTTTTTGTTTAGTTTTATTCTTATAAGTATTGATAAAAATATAAAATATTTTTGGTTAGGTCAAAATACTTGAAAAATTTAATACACAGTTATCATGAGTTAGTTTTATAATCTTACGTTTAAAATCTTAACAAAATCCAAAATTCACTTGTAAAATAACAAATTACTATAAAATAATTTTAGGTATTTGTTATAATTGAAAATTGCTAGCTGTGAAACCTTAAAACATATACTAGTTGTTTAAATTGGAATTTTCTATTCAAGATTTCATTTTGGGGTTTTCAGTTCATTAAAAAAAAACCCATACTATACTACCCATTAAAAAATGTATCTCCATTCAGAATCGGTTTTCGTGTGCAATAATACTTATCATAGGATTCAAATTTAATAAATTGGTCATAGTGACCTACTATACTGCAGAGCATTATTGCATTAATCACTTGACAACTCTTTTTAATTCAATTTTTCAGTTTTTTTTTCTTTAGATGTTGATAAAATAATTTTTGCTGAGTCAAAATTGTTTAAAATTTGATTCAGATCCCACATTATCTATTCTTAAATTTGTAGACAATTACTAAAAATACACAGGCATATTTTTATTTTATATGCATTTGCAGTTAACATTCTTTAAACTAAGGTTTTAAAACGTCCAATAATTCAAATATTTCTTATAAGTATTTCATTCAGTTATCACTTTAACTAAAAAGTATTGAAAATATACAAGTATTAAATTCACAAATTATTTTCTAGAATATATATTAATCATATTTAGACGGAATTATATATTTTAACATTGAATTCAATAGGTATTAAAAATTTAAAAACATTATTCATAAGGACTTAAAACATATATGTCAACTATAAATTTTACTGTACTCAATGCTATTTTCAAAATAAATTGAATTTATAAGATATTAATTAATTATAATAAAAGCCTGTTCATTTTCAAAATTGTTTTTTGTAATCATTGATATATTATTATAGAACTCAAGGTTATATTATATTGCTGAAAATTGTATTTTTTGTCTGCTACCTATTGCTTTAACTTTTCATGTTTTACGAAATAATACTAAATTCACAAAAGTAAAATATGTTCCCCTAACTTATAAATTTTAGCATTTTTCTTAGAAAAATAAAATACATAATAATCCTAAAATACACTAGACAATAATTAATGCAAAAATGTGAATACAAGCAAGTCTTAGGTTTTTCGCCGCTCTAGACAATATTAATTTATACCTACCTATTCAAAAGTTAATTTTTTGGAGAGAAAAAGATTATATAAAATAAAAACATTCGTTTAAAAATGTTTGCATAATTAGCTAAGAGTTGAAAATTTATTACAAGATTTCTCATAAGTTTAACGCTTACAATAATTATAAAAGAACTTAAATTTTGGTGTATTCAGGCCATTAAAACATAAACCACCTTTTTCACTAACCACTGGAAGTTATATCCTAGGCTGACAAATCATCTTATCGTTCAGAATCGTTTTTCGTATACAATGATACCCATCATTGGATTCAAATTTATCACTTTTATAATAATATTATATAACAGTGATCCATACGGCACCTAATGTACCTAAAGCAGAGCGGTACCCGCACTTACCCGCTTTTTATTATTGTTATTAACTTATTAGGATTTAAAATCAATAAGAATGATGCCTTTATTTCTTTTGGAACATAGGAAGGTGGGTATCTACTTTTATATCTATAAGCTATTGTTAATTTTTTTCACTAATGGTTATTTTTAATTTAAAAATAATTTGCCTGCGAAGTGACAGGGGACTGTTCGTTATACTTTAATATATATATATTTTTTTTAATTTACTCAATCGAATTTATTTTCAATAGATGTTAGAATACCAGCTATTTATTGGCCACTGAATAATTAATTTATTTAGAGTCAATATTTAATAATGTATAAGATTTAAAAGGAATTATTTATAGTAGGATTTAAAAAATCTGTATTTAGTTATCTTTTTTCTATGATTTAGTTCAGTGGTTGCCAACCAAAAACAACCATTTGTGACCAGACACGTGGACGATCTCCCTATCAGTCACGCAGTGATAACACGAATCGGAGACTCTGTCGTGGCCTGTGCCGACATGTCATTTTCAGACGTCAGTTGTTTATGTTGTGTCCGCTGTAAACAAGTGTGACTGTAAAACGTTAGAAGAAGAACGTATTAATACTATTACTTGCTATTACAAACGAGCAACGATATCGAGCAGTGTTCTGACGTTGTCGTTGTCGCCTTAGGTACCACAGCAGTACTCACGGGCCCAAAGACGTCTTCTGACCGTCTGAAACCCGGTGGTGAACCATGAACAATCGAGCTAAGTTCACCATATGTGCCGCAGGCATATTCGTGTGCTATTTCTTCTACGGTATACTCCAGGAGAAGATCACGCGCGGCACGTACGGCACTCAGGGTGAAAAGTTTACGTACTCGCTGTCGCTGGTGTTCGTGCAGTGCGTCGTCAACTATGCGTTCGCTCGAGTCGTGCTCAAAGCGTTCCCCGAAGAGAGCGCCGACACGACAAAATCGGCGTACTACGCCGTCAGCGCGGTCACGTACTTGCTGGCCATGATCTTCAGCAACATGGCGTTACAATGGGTCAACTATCCCACTCAGGTCGGTCGACGAAACGTTATGCAGCCCATAGATAATAATATTAAATAGTAATAACTTTTATATATCTACAAACAGATACTTACACTATATCTGCCTGACACACACACACACACACATAAATACATACATGCCTACTTTGTGTCAAAAGTTTCCTTTGTTTTTTTGACAACAAGAAAATTATGAGTTTAACAGCCACAGTTATAATGATTTATTTTGTAGGTGGTGGCCAAGTCTGGAAAGCCAATACCGGTCATGATTTTGGGTGTACTGTTGGGACGCAAGTCGTATCCGTTAAAAAAGTATTTGTTTGTACTGCTCGTGGTTATTGGAGTAGCTTTGTTCATGTTCAAAGATGGCAAGTCTAATCCATCACAGTTGGATTCTTCTAGTATGCTCTGCTCTTTATTATCAATATATTCAATGTTTCTACATATTTTGCTATTGCTAATGATAATGTTTTGGTGTTCACAGTGTCGGGTCTTGGAGAAATACTGTTATTATTGTCACTGATGATGGATGGTGTAACTGGAGCTGTCCAAGAGCGAATGCGTAGTGAATCAAAAACAAAATCAGGACATATGATGGTTAACATGAATTTGTGGTCAATGATGTTTTTGAGTATTGCACTTATTGCCACTGGTCAAATATTTGACTTTATTAGCTTTGTACAACGTTATCCACAGATAGTTTTACAACTATTGTTATTCTCAGCATTTAGTGCACTTGGACAGTTCTTTATATTTTGGACCGTAAGTGATTTTGGACCTTTACCATGTTCAATTGTGACAACAACGAGAAAATTCTTTACTGTACTCGCATCAGTTATATTTTTTGGCAATCCAATGTTGACTAGACAGTGGATTGCTACTGTTATAGTATTTATTGGATTATTCTTAGATAGTTTCTATGGTAAACAACCTGTCAAAAGTAAATGATTTTAACATTCATTTTATCATTACAATTGTCAATGTTTTATGTATGTTTACTTTTTATAAAAGTATGTCGTATTAATAACAATAATATTGTACATTTCATTTATGAACTAAGTATTGAGAAATGCTTCTGTGATATAATTAAATACAAAAAAAAAATGTATATTTTCTGAAATATTTACTATTTGCTATTTTACAGTATCTTGTACCAATATTATTGTTATTTTTACTATCTTCCACACCCAAAACCCAGATTAAGAGTTTATCTGAATTGTATACATATTTACGTTCAGTGTTCATACTTCAAGTATAGACATTAACACGTTTATCAAAATATAATGAGTGTTGATGAGAATGATACAGCTCAATACTAGTTACTTTTTTAAACCAAATTTTTGAAGAATTAAAATGCTGATAAACAGTTTGATTGTATTTTAGTACTCCCACGTTGTAAATTTTTACTTAGAGTAGAATTTAACATTAATTTTTTTTATACTTCAGATAAGTATAATATATCAGTGTACAAACTGTACAAATATATAGAATAATTAATAACTATCTATACTTGAACATTCCTTTTAAAGAATGAATAACTAATATATTTTCATTATATACAAATACAAAGTAGTTAAAGTAAAATTTAACAATTACTTAGTAATAAAACTGATGATAAACTTTGTAAATGTGTATAATAATAATTGATTTTTTTTTTTAATTTTATCCAACTATATTGTTATAATAAAATACTTTTGAAAAAAAAAATATTTGAGCTTTTCCTTGATATATTAACTATTTTTTCAAGAATATTGCACTTATTTTTTTTAAATAATAAGTAATAACACTTAAGTGTTATAATATGTATTTTCTGATGTTATGTCATATCCCATATGACTAAAAAAGTAAATGCTTTATAGTTAACATTTACATATATGTAACATAGTGCTTTGTATATTTGAATACTTGATCTTCTCTTTCTCTACTTTGTTGCATGTCTCACAGTTTAAACACTATACAAATATATTTTACAACAACAAAAATATTAAATATATTACATAATGGAATTCTAGGGCATTTAAATACCCATAAGTAACATTCTATGTTGATGACTATTCATTTGAGTTTTAACTACAAGTTAATTCTATATATTAATGAATGCTTTTTTGTCTTGTATATCTGGAATCATTTTTTTCTTTTTCGCTCATCCATTCCATCTAAAAATTTGAAAAATATTATATCGTTTTTCAATTGTGTAGTTTAATAATAAATACCTTTTGTTTATGCTGCTTAATTGCGTCTTCACACCGGCTTAAAACCATCGCTTTAGTTAATAGACCATCTTCAGAAGTATAACCAGCTGCTTGCCAAGCTACTCCTAATTTAGCAATTTCTCTACCAGACATTCCTTCAGTCATTTCTGCCATTTGTTTGCATAAAGCACTGTAGTCGAATTTCTCAATATTCAACTTGCTATAAAATAATACAATTCATCATAATATGAATAAAATAATATAGTTTTAATTATCTAATTACACTTTGCTTTGAGTTGCTGGTGTTAAAACATATTTATCGAAATATAGCATTATTAAACGTTCTCGTTCTTCTTTGCCCGGTAGACCAAACTCTACCATTTCATCTAATCTGTCATTTACTGCCCAATCAAATTGTTCAGGTGTGTTACTCGCCAGCACTAGCATAAATCTAAAATCGAATTTAACAAAATAATCTTTAATTCATACATAAATGAAATATCATAATTTATATCAGAGGTACCTAAACAGTGGGTTGCGTTAATTTGTAAATGTAAAATATAATATAATATTAGATTATAAAAAATGTATAGAATAGAAAACCAATAGTAAGTGGAGTATTCCCTTGCCACTACTTCATTCACCAAAACTTTAAATACTTAAAATCATAAAATACTTGTTAAATTTCGATTTTTATTTATCAAAATACTCCAAAAATATTTTGGTTCAGAATGTAAAAATAACAATGTATGTCATGATACAAAAAAGTAAAACTCTGAAAATTATAACAATAACATTAATAGATTTTAAAATACAGAGAGTAGTTTGATAGAAGAATCTCCTTTTATATGTAAGAAAAAATATAATTGATAATTAAAATAAATATGACTCAGAATTTTCCATATAACATGTATATAAAATTTAGTTTTATCATTAATCCGCGACAATTACAAGTATCCTAGTGATGTGTAACCATGACTCAGTTAAATTAAAAAAAAAAATTAATGTAAAGAGTGATAAACAATGAAAATAGTCATCTTATTAGTTTTTAGTGGATGCCTAAATTTAATAAATTAGTATTGCATATTAAATATATTTATTATAAATTAGATAATTAATATTTACTTGTTTGATTGATCTCCAGTTCTATATAAAAAGGCGTTTAAAGTAGCACGTAAATTTTCACTAATTAGCTCTGAACTACGTTTTCTTAAAAATGCATCTGCTTCATCAACAAATAACAATAAACCTTTTCTTGAGTTGTTTGCCCAGTCAAAAACTTTGTGCATTTCGGTTACTCCATCCTTTCCTAAAGGAGCCACATCTCCACCAGTCAATATAGCATAATCCATACCAGAATGCATAGCTAATTTCTGAAAGTAATAGTCAACATTAAAAAATTATTATCATTTAACATTCTTGTCTCCCATAATAATTTTATAAAATTTTTAAAAAAGTGGATAAAAGAATTATATTAAATAATATAAAATTTTCCTATGAAACAGTTGTTTTGGTCAACCAATTTTTTTTCAACTCATAAATAATATCTTACTTTGGCAAATAGTGTTTTTCCAGTACCTGGGGGTCCATACATCAAGATATTGCGGTACATACCACGGTTTTTCTTAGTATTTAAAGTGGCAATAGCAACATCACTAAAACAATTTTTTTTTAAATATCCTTTGTAATATTAAATATTATTATATACATACCCCAATCTAGATTCTAATTTTGGTGGTAAAATAACATCTTTTAACGCACTACTTTTTTTAGTTCTGAGTTCCTTAAAGGTTAAAATTGGATGTCTTGCTGATTCTAACAATGAGAATCGAGAGGTTTCTCTAACCAATGAAGGTTTACCTAAAAATTACAACAAATTTTTAACTGTAGCTTAAAATATATTTTAGATTATTTAATTACAACTTAAGTATATTCACCTAATCTTGATTCGACATATTTTGCAGTAACACCGGTAAAACCTTTGGCACTGTATATACCTAGTGCTAAAAGAGATAAACCTCCAGCAGCCATTAAAGTTTTATCCCAATCAGAAAGTAAAGCATTTGCTCCGCTTCCAAAAATTGAACCAGCAGTTCTTGAAACAAAAAAAATGATCATGTTTTAATTTTTTACACTGAATATAGTATTTCAGTAAATACTTTATAGACTCCAAAACTGTTTGTCGATGTTCAGAAGCTTTTAATTTGAGTTGTTCCATTGTTAAATCATGATTCTCTCTCTCTGCCTTTGCTCTTGCTAGTGCTTTGGCCTCAGATTTTTTAGCATCTAATTTAGATTTCATCTCAATTTCATGTTCAATAGTAGCTGTAGCAAAAGAAAATAAATTTAAAAATATGTAATTATTTAAAATATATTTAATTACAAACAAAAATACCTTTTTTCATAGCTTCTTGCTTTGCTACAGATTCTTCTTGTCGCTTTAAGTTCTCTTCATTAGAAGCACGTTGTTGCTGAAGCTGATCTTCATACCTAATGATAGTTCATAAATTAGTGGCATACATAGAATAGGAAGGACTAAGGAGGTTCAGGATTATCACTCATTTTATATTTTTCATTTCTTTGACCATAAATACACAACACTGAAAGATCAAAAATTATAGATTTATTTTATATAATATAGAATAGTATCAACTAAGTAATATAAAAGGAAAATTAATTTTTTAAACTCAATCTATCAATAGGCACTGTGTTGTTGTAGTGTGTATATTACAACAATTTCTATATTACGGCAGTCCAGCATACATAACTTCCAGGTCAGTACCACTGATTATAAATATTAGTAGAGTACATGGGCGCCCATAAGTAAAATTTTAGGGGGGGTCAAAATAAAAAATTCTCAAATGTAAAGATAATAATTATATTATGGTACTATTTATTGAGTTACAAGTTTTTAATATTTTTAGTCCAGGGGGGGGCAAGTGTCCTATCTTGTCCCTCCCAATGGGCGCCCATGGTAGAGTATTTAAAATCAATGATATATTACTAATCAATGATCATGTATGTTAGTAGTTCAAAATAATTCAAAGGTCTAATTATACCAATACATGTAATTTATTTAAAACGTATTACTTACACACTGAAAATGCATATAAGATTGTATTAAAGTTAGTTTTCTTCTCTTTTTACCCTCCCTCTCCCAAAGCAAATCAGTTGTCTGGCATGGAAGCAACTAATATACATATTTTAATTAGTAATACATTAAATTACCAGTCTACTTTCAATGAACAACAATGGTACTGGGTGGTTTTCTTATAGCAAATTGAGAAATATGACATATAATATATATACAAACTTAACAATGTGTAGTGCATGCATCATAACTGCACATGATACAAATACACAAAATTTAACATTTCAAACTTAAATTATTTGTTTCTGCACACATATTTTTGGATATTTATAACTAAAATCAAAACAACTATCAATTTAAAAAAATAAAGAGTGCTGGGTAAAATGTATTTATTTTTTATTTAATAAAATTATGATTGTGTGAATGTTTTGATTATAGTCTATACTAGTTCATAGTGTTAGATTAAGTCATCCAAGAAATGAGTCACATTTAAATGAAAAAATTGATATTACACTACTGTCAGTAATTAATATGCTTAACATATCTATTTTATAAAACTATATAGTTAAAAACAAAATTTTAATTTTAATATAATTGATCAAAATACCTTTTGCGAGCTAACTGATCTTGATATTGTGAGCGTAATTGATGCTGTTTAGTTTCTTCAGCCAACAACTTTTTTCTTTCTTCAGCATCAACTCGTTTTTGCTCCATGCGTACTTGTTCCAAATGAATTTCATATTCTTTTATTTTTGTTTGGTGTTCAATTTGCTTAGTAGTTTCTTGCAATTTAGCTAAATCTAATGCCTCCTTAGCATGTTCTGTAAAATTATAAGTATAAACATATTTAGTACTTACTTATTCTATTCTCAAAATAACCATTTATCAATAACTAAATTATAATATACCAACTTGACTTTTCCAATTCTTTGGCAGCTTTAGCCGCTCGTTCTAATGCAGATGAATCAAATTTATAAGCCTCGCCACTAGATGATGATGGTGGAGGTGATGGTTTCTTATCTGAAACACTGTCTATATTTTCCAAGTTTGGTGTTTCAGGGTTATTGCCACCACCCATTCCAAAAATCCATGACATGATTACTGAAATACATAGAGTGAATTTTTTAGTTAAATTTTAAAATTCAATTCATTGACATAATTTTCAATTATCTTACAAGATTAATATGTCACTATGCGTTAATAGTGTAACAATATTTTATAACAAAGTAATGTTTATAAAAAAAATTAACCCCAACCACCTAAGAAAAACCTTAGGTATATTATAAAATATATACAATTAAATCCAAATGAAGTAAAAAATGGAAAATATATGGGTAAAAAGGGTAAATTTATGAATTATTAAAAAAAAATAAAGAGCAGAAAAAGACCATAACCTAAAAATGATTTACAGGTTAGCCAGATTCTCTAGAGTATAATATCTAAGTTCCATATACTCCCTGTAAATGGCTGTAGATATAATATTTATAAAATAATAATAATAAAATACAATGTGTAATTATTAATTAATATTCAAATATTCAATACTACGGTTTTTACTTTTTAATATATTCTAAAGATTAAAATCGAAAAATTGAACACAAACACCTATTATTTGAAAGACAACTGCAGTTTGCTGTTGTAATTTCAAAAATATATTTTAAAGGCTTAGTAGTATACTGTGGAAGAAATATATTTTGAAGCAAGACGTAGTTGAAAGTTTTTTTTAATGGAAATAAGGATTTTGGAAATTAAAATTTTTATTATAAGTTTAGTGGAACAAATACGTTTTAGATTTTAGAATAATCAATAAATATACATTACAGAACCGGCTTATACTGTAATACTATAATATTATATATATATATTATATATAGTACTGTTGTGCACTTGTGCTATTATTATTTATTATCACCCACTGAACATATAACATATCAGCGAGTTTCACAGTAGCGCCACAGAGAAAATTATATTAGTTATCACAAAATAGTAATTATCACTTTAATTATTTTTATTATCAGCATTTCTTAAATAGTTAAATGTTACAAAGTACAGAATTATTGTTCTGTAGTGCATAATATTATACAATATAATAGTTTATTTTTTATGGAGTAATGAGTATACAGTATACAGCATTTCAGTATACACTATACGATTATAATATAGATCTAATAACTCTACTACTGTAACAGACGTTAACACTTTAACAGTTTTAAATGTTTACCACTCATAAGTGGGGGATTTAGGAGTGAGGACATACAGTAAATAATTTAACTATATTTGTCTCTTGTAATTACTAACTTCATAATTCATGTCATTACTAAACATTACGTATTAGTTATTAGTCCTTTTTAGTATTTAGTTTAACCTATTGTTTAACACAGTTTGTCTCCAACTCCTTGAGTCAATATTAACCGTATGATAGTCGATGTTCGATCATATATTCATTATTCACACGGTATTTTCTATTATGTGATTATTGTACCTATCTCCCCCAATCATTATATGTCCTAAATAATAAATATTCTCACGGAGGTGTTTTTTTTACACAATACTATCGAATGATGTTAACATTTAGCATTAATAATTATCAAATCCGATGACAGGCAATGTCTTTAACGTGTGATAGCAATTATTATTATTTCGTATAATTTATACTTAATAGTTAATACCGTTTTATTCGTGGTGATTAAAACCGTGCTCATACAGTCATACGACGCCTTGACGATCGCTAAAATGGTTCATCATATTTTGTTTGTTTCAATTAATAGTAATAATTATTATTGTTATAATTTCCAAATTCCTGTTACAACCGTTGTACATAAGTAGGTGAAATCGTTTTACTATTTTTCATAATTTTATTTAATTATTTTTTGTTCAATGTATTGTATATATTAGAGATTGAAATGGGGTCTGAAGATTGTAAGAATCTTTTGTACGACCAAGCATGTTTACAAGTATGGGCAGACAATGTGTCGAATATTTCATTGTGGATGCAAACAAAAGAATGTTACAAAGTGAGTAGAAAATTAACTGTAATAGTAGTGATTGTAAAACAGGTAATTTGAATATAACTACCAATCCATGTAAAAAATGTAATTACATTATGTTTAAGTCATATCTTGAATAAGTTTTTATCTTATAGATCTGATCTAATCCATTGTAATTTGTTTATTACAATACCTATCTGCTTATATGTTATGTATTTTTATGAACTAAGAGTTTTTATTAATTGTTCTTAACATACTCTAAAATATTTATTAATATATTATAATATATAATCGGATGAAATATAAACTAAAACATTACCTATATAGTTATAACTTATAAGTAATAGCATTTTAAGTATTTTTTTTTATGATGGATTGCAAAAAATATGATTCATTGACCTAAAAAAAACTATTGACTATAATATCTTCCTTACATGGGTGCCTATTGGGGAGGGCAAGATAGGGCATTTGTTCTCCCCCTGGACAAAAAATATTATAATGCTTCCATACTTTCTCTAACATTGCATTACTTTGATTTATCTATAATTATTTTTATTTTATAATGTATTTGTTATTAGTTACCTAAATAGTTTATTTAGATAATTATTGCTTTTAACAGAAAAGTGCTGTTAGTTTATTTTTATTTGTTTTGAAACAAAAGTTTAAACTAAATTGTACTGATATAAATTCCTAGTTATTTTAAATTTTAATTGTTAGGTAATAGGTATATTTAAAATAAGAATTTAAACTCTATTTTGTTAGAATATTTAAAATAGAATTAGTTGATGACAAAATTATATTACATTTTAAAGCTATTCCATATTGTATTGTTTTAATTATGTATTTTTTTTCACCCATAATTATTTAATATATTCTTATTTTTAATTAGATAATAGCATAGGGGTGTGCAGGGTGTACAGCTGCACACCCTGCAAAAATTTGTGTCTACTTTAAATTTTTGATGAAAGATTGTTAAATTACCTATTTAAAACTGATTATTGAGAGTAGGTTAGTAAGTATATGTAATATAATATATAAATTAATAACTGTTTTTAATTTATACAACAGTCATTAATAATATTAAATTTACCTATTCTTTATTTTCATTATCATTAAAACAGCATCTACAAACTTTAAATTCATTATAAACTAATTATTATAATATAGAGATATTATTTATCTAATTGAATTGTAGTAGGTAAAGTAACCCTTACTAAAACAATTCTATCCCCCCTGTGAAAAATTCCTATGCATGCCTATGGATAATAGTTGAGCACTTGCTATTTTTTACTTAGTAGTTAGTTTTATTTAGGTAACGAATCTTAATCTATATGCAAGTTATATCTGTAGTCTATTGACTTTCTGAAAGTTGAAATTATATTGTATACTTTGAATATAGTTGAATAATTATTAACTAGTAATGCATTTGGGGAATTCAAGTCAATTTAATGAATTTTTAAATTGAACGTTCTTTTAAAATTCATATACTTAAATATTATTTTTAAAGTACTATTACTACTTATTTCAATTTTCCTACCTTACAAATAATTAATTATCAAACTTAGTAAGAAGAGTAGTAAAGTAAGAATAAAGAATTCTTATTACAAATTATAAAATATTGATTGACTGTTCTTAATATCTTTATTTTATGATAGGCTATTTTGATGGTTATAATAATTCATTGTTCTATCAATATTTTATATATTATTAACTATATGTATACAAAGTTAACCTAACACGAATGGGTCATAATTCATGACTCATTTTAAACCCATTGATCATTTGTTTATGTATAAATTTATTATTTGTGTACTATTTAATAATTTTACATTTACTTTTTTTTTTTTTTGTAGTGTGATTTATTGAAAAAAGAAAACATATCCAATAACAGAGTTACTAATATCAGATTAAATACAATTTATAGTCTTTGGCTTGATTTAACCAACGATAGCAGCCATAATAATTGCAGGTCGTTCATTACTTTTCATTTTATTATAATAATTATTATTCAATACTATTACTTTAAAAGTATGTCAGTAAATAATTAACTATATATTCTATATTCTATTTAATAACAGAACACTTCAAACTTTTGAGGAACATGGAGTTTATCAATGGAATATTTCAAACAATTTCCATTGTTCCCAAATCAAACAAATATCAGCTTCTCAAGACTTATTTATGCGTAAGTTATTAATTTTAGTTTTATAAATACATTTTTATTTATTATAATTTTTTTTTTTAGCGTTTGTCTATGCATTGTTGCTCATAATACCGTCTTTAGCTGCTTGGTTTTTCATCAGTTACCTACAAAGGACTTATGTGGTGCCATCTGTGTTTCGATTTGCATCAAAGACAGATTTGGATATTGAAAATGTAACTAATACTTGTTTTTTAAACTTCTTAGGGCCATGTATCTTGAATCTTTTGTATGAACTATTAATTGTTTCAGACGGCCTCTAGCCGTGATGTACCAATAATTGATGGTTCTGATGTCGAATTAAAAAATGCGGTTTGATTTCATTTCATAACTTAATTACTAATTTAATATTTGATAAAAATGCCTTACTAATCGGTATTTGCGGTAATTAATAAATAATAAATAAAATAATAATAATAATAATGATAAAACATTTCCCAAAAAGGTAACTCTGCATTTTTTTTAGGGCTTAAAATTATTTGTAAGCTGTCATACTAATGAAGCTCAACCTTAAGTTACTTAATTATAACCACAAGTTATAAAAATATTAATTATGTAAATAATATTCTAATTAAATCATATTGTATAAAATAGTGAAATAGATGTATCAATTATTTGTAGGTAATCAAATTGTGTTTTTTTCCATGAATTATATTTTTATCATTAAGTTTATTGTGTTAAAATGTAAAAAAAATAATTTGAAAGTTATTGAATTATTCACATTTGAATTAATGCATACATCTTCACATTAACTAACTTCTTTATTTAATTTAAATGATCATACTAAATAATATACTTATTTAATTTTGAAATTAAATTCAGATTAAAGTACTTAATAAATATTGTGCTTTTACACAGTTATCAATTTAAATTAACTCAATGTGTATTAAATTTTTGATTTGTACTTCGGTACTTAAGTTAGATATGAAACCCGAAATCACATTATCTACTGATAATCTGAGTGTTTTCTTTTTTCAAATCAAATAGTTATTCCATGATAATGATCGGTATATTTGGTAATGAATTTAAAATTTAGACAGAATAACAATGTGTGTAATGTGCTCTTAATTTATTAGTCTGCTATTATAAATGTCTTTTAAAGTTAATCTGAATTTAATTTCTAAAATTTCTGTAAAAAAAAATTATAAAATAGCAGTGTTTAGTTATCTGTATTTTTTTTTATAATTCCAGGATTTTGGAACTGGTTCTAATGAACCAGTTATTATTCATCCTCAAATTCCAACACCAGTCAAAAATAATAGTTATCGTATCACATCATTAGACACATTTCGAGGGTAATAACTTAAATTTAACATTAAAATATTTATGTTTTTTATAATTGACAATTTTATTTTACATTTAAACTAATAAACAACCATATAATAATAGTGGTTATTGGTCAAAAAGTGTTTTTTAACACGTTGACTGCATACTGACGCCAATCGGCGTCATAAGGATCATTCAGCAACGCGTTTGACACCATTTGGCGTCCAATATATATTGAAAGTAAATGGTTTATTATTTTCTACGCGTTGCTGAATGTTGTTTTATTATTATTTAGCGTTTTTAAACGCGTGTTTTAAAAAATGTATTTATCCGCGGTTTGAACGTTTGACCAAAAAGGATAAAATTCTTATGTTATTTTTAGAAAAGTGGTATACGCACTGTATGAAAACTGCTAAAAGACATAGGCAGTTAACGTGTTAAAAAATGTTGGTCAAAAATTCTGAAAGTACAAAATATTCTATTAAATTGTTATTTATAATTATATGTATTATACTATATAATTTATTATTAATTTTAATTAATTTTAGTAGATACCTAGATATGTGTATTTAAAAATAATTTAGTTTCTTTACAGGTATAAAGTAAATAGTCTATATAATAAAAATTAAAAAAGTTGAAAAATATTAACATAAATTATGTTTTCTTAGACAATGACCTATGCAATTTAAGAATTCTTCAATTGTCAACTCTTTGTTAGACATTTTAATGCATAAATTTTATTTTATTTTTAGTACCTAACTAAAGTGAATTTCCATAATTTTTTTATTAGTTATACAAAATAATAGCAATAAGAAAATAGAAAAAATATATATAATAGTATAATATATTTATATTGTATATATTATATTATTATAAACAAAATTTTTTTAAATTTAAAAATTTAATATTAATAATATAGAATATTTTGTATTTTTTTACTTGTTGTCCGACTAAAAACTGAATTTGGACTTTTTGTTCAATTTCTTTTAAAACAAATTTTTTGTCCACGATTCAATAAAAGTTAATAATCAAAATGCTTAAAACCAAAATATTTGAAAAAATATGAAATTGCCGTTTTTGATTTTTAATTAACTTTAGAGAAGAAATTATGTACCATATTATTATATTATATGAAATATACATTTTATATATAAGGTATTTTGTATACATAAAAAACATAAATGGTTAAATAAAGTTTCATTAATTTCTTAAAAATATGTCATATTAATTAAAATTAAGTTTTCATTTTTTTTTTTATTTCAATTGGATATATTTTGTATCTTTTTAATTAGTAATTCTGAGCAGTAGCATATTTTTGAGAAGCAACATCATATATATAATATATTTGCCACCTTTTGGTTAATTAAGTATTTTCAAGTGACCTTCCATCTCTCACAATATTTAAACAACAATTACACAATTGGTATGTTTTTTTAGTGTATAAAATATTTAAATTTCATTACTGATTATATGTCTAGTCAATTATTTACAAATATTTAGAATTATATATTTATTTATACATAAATATAAAAATTAATAATTATATTTTAAATCTTTTGTTTGGTTATAATTGTGTAATAGTATGAAACTAGTGTATTAATATTTTTAACTTAATAGGATATTTTTGTTTTAGGATATCTATCATATTAATGGTATTTGTCAATCTAGGAGGTGGACATTATTGGTTCTTTGATCATGCTCCATGGAATGGTGTCACATTAGCAGACTTCATATTGCCTTGGTAAAATAAGAATAACATTTTTTTTTTCTCAGTTCACAGTATTTGGTTTATAGTACATTTCTGATTACAGTGTTTTTTTTTTAGGTTTTGCTGGGTCATGGGAGTAAGCATAGCCATATCATTGAGATCTCAACTTCGTTCAAGTACTAAAAGAAAATATGTCTTTGGTCGTATAGTTCGAAGATCAATTGCCCTTTTGATTATGGGCTTAGTGTTAAATTCTGTCAACCACAATAATTTAAGCACTTTTAGACCATTTGGTGTATTACAGAGACTAGCATTTGTATATTTCATAGCAGCAACATTGGAAACAATTTTTATGAAACCTCAGCCATATTTTACGGTAATTAGCCTAAAAAAATCTATTCACAAGAAAATTAAAAAATATTTACTTTAATATTTTTTCTAAGAATACAAGACTAGACGTAATCAGAGACATTATTGAAAGTGCCCGACAATGGATTATAGTAATTATATTAGTAGCTATTCATACTAGTATTACTTTCTTTTTACCTATACCTGGTTGCCCTAAAGGATATTTGGGACCAGGGGGGCTCTACAATAGTTCTTCAAACTTTAATTGTACCGGTGGTGCTGCTGGATATATTGATAGGTTAATATTAGGTGAAAATCATTTGTACCCTGGTACATCTAAACATATTTACCAGTCATTACCATTTGACCCTGAAGGTAAGATATTGTAATAACTATTAAATTAAAAATATATTCTTAATTTTTAATTTTAGGTGTTTTGGGTATTTTGACAAATGCTTTACTTGTATATATGGGTGTACACGCTGGTCGCATTATCTTATGTTATCAGTATACAAATGAACGAATTAAACGTTGGATTGCTTGGACAATAGTACTTGTAAGAATATTATTATATTATTCACATAATCAGAAAAATGTTGAATAAAAAAAAATTTTAATTTGCATTAATAATTGTTGATACTAGTGATATACACTAATCAATAATTTAAATACTCAAGCTATCAATTATCTTAAAATAATTTAAATTTTAAGTGTATTATAGTTATTTTATTGACTTTTCAGACTTTTCAGAGTTTTAACACGTTGACTGTCACTTGGCCGCTGGTGGTCATCTGCAATTCTCAAGTTTTGTGCATTTGTGATCGCCGGCGCCCCATAGTTCAACATTACTACCACACCATATGACTGCCGGCGACCACAAATGAATTTGGTTTTATATTATTAACTTTTCTATGACACTACATAAATGCACTAAAATAAGGACCATGGCGTAGCGGGAATCATTACAATTTTTTTGATATAATACGTTTTTTTAATTTTTTTTTATTTGTCTATTTTTTCAATTATTTGAGGTATACAAATTTGGAATACATTGAAAAATATGCTTGGCGTATAAAAAATACCAATTGAATGATTGCCGGCAGTCATGTGGCAGTCAACGTGCTAAAAAACTTATTTGGTCACTCATGAAAATATTCAATTTAAGTATTGGATAATTTGTTTTAATCATTGAATAATAGTTATCTATTATTTGAGTTAATATTACTATGTACCACTGGGCTTGATTATTTATTTGAATAACAATTATTATTTTTAATGCTCATCTTTAATGCTTATCAATGATTATATGTCAACTTCTATCAATTACTATTTCTATAAATATAAGATCTTATTTTTTTAAATGCATCAATAAGTTCAATTTCAACCAATTTATGTCATAGACTTTTTAATTGAATTAAATTATCTGAACAAAAGACTTAATCCTGAATGTAGATGTTAACCTTAAAGTTAACTTAATAATAGCTATAACATTCTTTAATTTTTAATTTATAATTCAGTTATTGTTACCAATACATTGATAAAAATAATTAATAAATAATAAAAGTTTTTACTTTTTAGGGTCTAATTGGAGGTTGTTTATGTAACTTTTCCAAAGAAGAAGGCTTAATACCAATAAATAAAAATTTGTTCTCTTTGTCTTATGCATTTATTACTGGAAGTTCAGCATTCTTAATATTTATTATTCTATTCCTAATTATTGAACATTGGAGACTTTGGAGTGGATCACCATTTGCTGAGATTGGTTAGTGATGAGAATAATATTGTAGTAACATTATATATCTATTAAAATTTTTGTACTAATTAGGCCAAAATTCAATTATGTTATACCTTGGACACAATATATTTTACAATACACTTCCATGGAGATGGCAACCAGTGAATGAGACTTCTCACACAGAATATTTAATTATGGATTGTTGGGCAACAATATTTTGGTGTGCAATAGCATTAGTGATGCACAAGAAAAATATATTTATTGTAGTATAATTAATTATTGATAATTGAATTTTAAATGTATGTCAATAACTAAATTATTACTTATAATGACTTAGAATATAGCATTTTTATTATTCTCAAACCAATGCACTACAAACTGTTACATTATGAAATTATTTTCCAACTACAATATTAATGGATCTAAATAAAATTAAAAGCCATCTTTTGAAACAAAAATCGTTTTTAATTTTTCTTATTGATCTTAAACTTTGGAAAGATACATCGAATTGTTGATTAAGTTTGAAGAGTTATAAAAATAGCTGTATATCTACACAAAACAAATCGGAGTTCCTGTGTAACTTCTATATTTTAATTATTGTCATTAATTAAATTTAAATACATAATGTTGTACTTAACTATTTTATTTTTGTACCACTAATTTTCTAATGTTTATTGTTAAAATAATAATATTTTATACTTATTGTAATAATTTTTCAATAAAATTTTAACATGTTTTATGTATTTTTTGTATGGTTTTTTTTAGAATTTTTTTCTTTGTGATATTTAGACTTGTGATTATAGTGAGTGTCACTATGTTTTTCCTCATTATGTCCAATTTCTCCTTTTTTTCCAGACTTATGTTTTGTTTCACCTTTATTATGGTTTTGTTTGTTTGATTGACCTCCCTAAATATGTAAAAAAATATTAATTAAAATCATTAAATACTTCCTAAACACATCACAAACTTTTTTGGTTTTATTTTTCTTGATTTTCTTATTGCCTAATAACTTTTTGTCTCCCTTTTTTCCAAACTTTTTAAACGTTCCATACGTTTCATAATTGTCCCAGTATTCATTAACTTTGTGTTTTTCATTTTTGTGATACTTATCTCGAAAACCCTGAAATCAAGTAAAAGTTTCTGTTAATTACTTGCATTTATAATCATGTATTATGCATCTACGTACTTTTTTAGTTTTAAATTTCTTTTCTTTGTCGCCCTTTTTGTATGATATTTTTTTCTTTTTACCTCCATGTGTATGTATCTCTCCAGCATTGCCTCCTTTGTCATTATATTTTTCATCGTCTCCCTTTTCTTCATTGTATTTTGTTGATTTTTTTTCATTAAAGAGTTTACCCTTGTTGTGTTTTTCTGCATCAACTTCTTTTATACCTCCAATTGATTTTTCTGATTTATCATTATTTTTCTTGTAAACAGCTAAATTTGTATCTAAATTCATGAACATATTTTTTTTTAGATGAAATTTTGAATATATTTATTTATACCTAAAAATCTCTACTAAAATTATGGTGGATGAATAATTAAAACATCACTGTACCAATCAAATACTTACCAACTACTTACAATTATAAATAGAAAAATTATATTTGCTCAATTGGATCTTAAGCATCTTAAAAGTATAAAATTAATAAAAAAAATTTTTTATTCTTAATCATTTATAATACTTTTGATTTTGATGTATAGACGTTATGAATATCATTTACGAGATACATTTAATAATTCTTAATATGTAGGTACCTATCTAATAAGTTTTCAAATTTAAGATATAATAAAAGAAATACCTATATTAATGTTTTAGTGACAATTTAAAAAAATTGATATTTCACCTGTAATTGAGTTTTAAAATTATTATTTATGATTATGATTTAAGTGAACGACCATATTTTTTCCAACAATGAGTACTTATTGAATAGGTAGGTAATAATTAGGTAACTAATTAACAAGTATAATAACTTTTTTCATTTTTACTTTTCCATACAAACATGCATAGATGAAGCAACTAGGTGAAGCAAGCCAAATATTTTTGTATCTACCTAATACTCAAGAGTCAAAAGTATAGATATTTTGGAATTTGGATAATAAGTAACATAAAATGTTTCCTTCAGTGAAATAATAATTTTCGTATGAAGTTACGAACAGAATAAATTGGTATGCAGTATGACAGTTTCCCAAATTCGGGTTATTTTTATAATATATAAAGGTACTTATGTCGATTTATTTAAGTATGATTATGCATTATAAGTAGATTTTAGATATACCTATAGGCTATAGCAGGAACGGTCAAACAGTTTATCGCAGATAAAAGTCGATCATGTTAGAATTTATACTAAGGGACCCGCGTGGCCGCGTCCTACATGTTTCTTAAGAGGACGTCGTACCCGTATGTGTTGTCTCCGTCTTACACACGTATAACAGCAAATTTTCGTTCACCAGATTCAAAAGTATGCTGTTAGTTTTGATATTAAATTGAATTGACCTATTATATAATTTAAAGGTAAGATTATTATCTAGGGCCCCACGTAGCCTTTTATTGATATTATTATTTTTAAGTAAGTTATGATCATTTTAAAATATAGAGTTTTAAAAAGACGGAGACAACACAGCGGTTACGACGTCATCTTAATAATTATAGTTATTCAATGATAAAAAATATTTTCTATGGAAGTTGATCCATAAAGGTGAAGTATTTTTTTAGAAAATCGTGACCAAAAAAAGTTTGGCCACCCCTGGGCTATATAGGTACCAATATGGGCTATGGCTATATAATTCAAGGCAGAAACTTGTGTACCTACCTATCTAACAACTAACTATAAAAAAAAAACAATTTCAATTTGTTGATTAAAGTATAAATTACTGGTACCTGGTTATATCTAATACATAATTAAATAAGTTTATAAATATAATAATAATAGTAGGTATTATTTTATTTCAGAAATCAATTCTAATTTGAAAAAGATGTAGTTGGTAGATGGACGTAACTACGTAAGGGATATTTATACGTAAATGGTAAATAAAAATCAGTGGCGGATTTGGGAGTGAGATGAGTGAGGTGTCGCCTCGTCTAAAATTTAGTAGGTACCTAGATAGTAAGTAGGTAATACTAAAACCGGACCTATACTTCTTGGTTTATCGCCATTATCCCATAGAGCCGGAGGCGGCAACCCGTGGCACACGTGAAGCGATTTTATGCGGCCCGCGATTACAAATTATAATTAGTATAAAAATATGGAATTCCACATTATGTATTTATGTTAGTTGATAAACTGTAAATAAAATAAAGTGTATGGCCCGTGATGAAAATTTATTTTTTATTTTTTGGCCCCTGACACCAAAAAGGTTGCCGACCCCTGTCATAGAATAATACTATTCTATGTGCTACCTTACCTACTAATTCGGTATAGTATCTACATAATATTATTTCGTATAATATTTATAATACCTAATAAATTATTTAAGTATTTACGATTTTATTAAAAAAAAACAAAATTACGAAGTAATCGAATCGAAGTATAATAATCAATAATAATATAAATTATTATTTATTTTATTGTACATCATTCCGTGTTTATTACCACCATTAGCAATAAGCCGATTGCCGATATGAAATACAAAAAATAATAATTATTACATAAATAAACGCAGGCATTTCAGCCCATTGAGTAGGTATTATAGCATTACTCATGGCTAAAAAATATATATATATATTCAGCCAAGGCATTACTCAATTTTTCAGCCGGCGCTCGGTGGCAATGTTGTGATGAGATCAGAGAAATTTCTAGCACTGTTAGAGCGTTAAACGTCGGCGCAGTGGCAGTAGTGGTACGTCCGACGTCGCCTCTGAATTATAGTACCTACCTACCTATCTGTATTTTGTCGTTTTATGTAAAACAATTACACATACCTTAGTAGAATGACGTACGCAGAATGATTATACAGTAGATTCTCGTTATGTCGAATCTCAAGGGGAACAGAAAAAAGTTCGAGATATCGAAAACTTCGAGATATCGAGTTTTATTAAAAAATAAAAAATAATAGAAATGTATGTTGTATAATGTATATGAATAATAAATAATACGAATGCCTAAAATAAATAAAAATGACTGAATAAATTATTTTTTTTTAAAAAAATCTGTCATTAAAGTTTGCTTAATATTACTTTTTTCTGCCACGACGTCTTCCAAATTATTTAATGCAGAAAAAGCTGTATCATCCATACCTGTAGTAGTCTCAACAAAATGTCTTAGTGTTTTTAAAGCATCTTTAGCTTGTTGAATTGTTACTTGGGTAAAAATGACTTCCTCCTCCTTTTGTGGTTCGTCTTCACTCTCGCTGGTATTTTCGATGGTTTCTGATAAAATTTCGTTATCTGTCCATGTTCCACATACGTGAATATTATTGTCTATTTCCACATAATGTGAAAAATTTTTGTCTTCTAAATTAAGATGATCAGCAACAAAATTCCATTTATCATCAGAAATAGTAGTTGAGTTATCTAATGCAATTATATCACCGTCTTTAAAACCGGCTTTTATGAAGCAATTCAATATAGTCTGTGGTGTTACACTTCTCCAAGCCTTATCAGACATTCTTATAGCTTCAAGTATATTTATAGAAAATGATTCGTTGTTATCGATATTATCGACTAACCGTCTGATTATTTCTTTTCTATAAAACATTTTGAAATTCTGTATAACGCCTTGGTCCATAGGCTGAAGTATAGATGTTGTATTAGGTGGTAAAAAATGTACTTTAATGGAACTTAATTCAACATCGTGATTATGAGCTGTACAATTATCTATGAATAGTAGAACTTTTCGATTTTCTATTTTCATTTTTTTATCAAAATTTAAAAGCCATTCACTAAATAATGACGAAGTCATCCAAGCCTTTTTATTTGACCTATAGTCAACTGGTAAAGATTTAATTCCTTTAAAACACCTAGGCTTCTTTGCTTTACCAATGACAAATAATTTTAGTTTTTCAGTTCCAGACATATTTGATCCTATCATAATTGTAATGCGCTCTTTACCGTATTTTCCACCCGAACATTCTTTACCTTTTAACATTAATGTTTTATCTGGTAAGCATTTGAAAAATAAGCCCGTTTCATCGACATTAAAAATATCATTAGAAGAATAACCTGCTAAGACATCAGGAAGATTTTTAATCCAATTTGAACAACAATGTGTGTCTACTGAAGCTTTTTCTCCACAAACAGTTCGAAAAACTACATCGTGTCTTTTTTTCCAATTTGTAAGCCATCCACTACTAGCTTTAAAATTAGTGTGTCCTAGTTGTTGTGCATATTCGTTTGCTTTTTCAAGTAAAATTGTTCCACTTAATGGTATGTTTTTATCTCGACACTGAGTAAACCATTTTAGCAAACATTTATCAATGTCCAAATAAGGGGTCATCCTCATTTTTTTCATATTTCCACAATTGAACTTCATTATTTTCTCTTTCTGTTTAATAATTGACGACAATGTATTTGGTGGAATATTGAATTCATTGGCGATTTCACATTTTTTACGGTCACCCTTTTCAACTAACTGTATTAAACGAACTTTATCCGAAATTGAAAGAACATTTAATTTACGCTTCTTTTCCATTTCACTACAAACGAATAAACGAACTACGAAAGACTACAAACGTAACTACCAACACGCTAAATCACAATCGCTATACTGCACAATTCCTGTTTTAACCGTAATAAAAGTATTATTTGTGAACTCGAGATATCGAAAAACGATTAATTTTATATCGAGTTATCGAGAGCAAAACATTATTAAGTGTAATAGTAGTTTCAAGGGGAATTCAAAGTAGTTCGAGATAACGAAAAATTCGAGATAGCGACGTTCGACATATTAAGAATCTACTGTATAACTTTGTAAGGCCTTTTTTTCATCACCTCTGAGCATTTGAAATAATAAAATATGTTAATGGTACTGTGGTCAGCCCACAGCCACAGTATCCACGTTCCATAATACTATATTATTAATTACTTTAAGAATCGATTATAATATTATTAATTGTTATTATAATATAAATAGAATAATAATTATTTTAATGTTTTTAAATTTCATAATTGAGAAGCTTAATTTTTGTTATGAAGAAGAGGGAATGATAGTCACATTAGTCGCACTACTAAAAAAATTAAAACCAAAACAACTACTGTAAAGTGTAAATAATGAAAATAATATGAGAGATACTCCATTAAGAATTCTCAAATTAATTATAGTTATAGCTAGGTACTTATGTGTTACAAGCTATGTCTACGATCTATACGTCATAATTCATTATTATTATTATGTATCATGATTTGTAATATTTGTGGTAAACGTCGCATGCACACGTCCACAAGGTACCTACCATGTTTACTTATGTAATAAATGTAATGTTTTAAGAGTAAACCAAAGTTACGCTTGGTAAAAACATTAGTAGGTACATTATGCAAGGAAATTGCGTTTTATTTGTACAATTTAGATAATATTCTACATTTATAATTGTATCAATATGTGTGGGTACACCTACTTTTCAACGACGGCGACACCCAAGGGTCGATGAGAACGAAATGTTGCGGGTAATATCCACTAGAATAATTGGATAGTTGCAGTACAGTGCGTTCCGAGCCGGTACACTCCGCGACCACCGCTATTAACATTAGCTAAACATGTATGTTTATAAAAAACAAAACAAAAAAACATAAAATAATTGACAGGATTATCGATTTATTGACGCGTATAATAGTTAGGTATAGTCTTATTATATTTTCTAAATAATTATTAGGAGGTATATATTATTATTCAGTTTACTAGGTAGGTAGATAGGTACCAACCTATATTAATCACCTATGTAGGTATACAATACACATACAAATTCTTAGAAAAATCATCAGCTGCTTTCTACAAAAAAAAAAAAAACAAAAAAAAGTATTATTTTGACTATTATTATTGTACTAATTAGTACCTGAATACATCCCTTATTCAAATCAGAATTCAAAAGTCTAAATTTGAATCTGGATAATATCTGGCCTGATCTCGGAAATAAGAATATTTTATCATAAAATAGGTACCTAGGTACCCAAAGAGATCAATAAAAATGGTATCAATAAAATTAAAAATGTTAACACATTTTTGATTTTCTGCTGTTATAGAAATAAAATATGTTTAAGATCGATAACACCTAATATGTATAAATATATATTGAAAGAAACTCGATAATTGAAAAACAATTTCTATTCTCAGGAGCTGGACTAGTCGTCATTGCAGATAATATTATGATGTAAAAGTTAAACACGCTGTGAGATTTCCTTAATATGAAGTACCTATGTGCCATTCTATTGATTTCAGATTGCAGCCACAATTAATGTTCTAGTTTTCGGGGAGTCGATGATCTATGCCTGTTGATAGGTAAACAAGCTACCTACTACCAGTGTCCAGTGGCACCGAACTTATAAGGGTTTTGTCTTTTGTGAAGTATATAAATAAGATGACTATATAGGTATATTAGTTGACTCAGAACGGGATTAATAATATAATATAAATAAATAATAAAGCTATATATTACATACTATTATTGTGATAATAGATCTATTGCTCTATACGCTCGCTGTTTCGGCGACATTGGATTATAATAAAGGTACGAATATACCTACGGCATACGGACATACGGTAAAGGGTAGGTAGGTAACTTTATTTATGTATAATATAATATTTGGAATATTGTCGGTATAACATACACGTCGATGGACTTACCCATGCGAAACGAGCGTCACACACGCGCGCGGCGGCGGAGTTTCGGTTCGGTGTTTCGAAGTTCATATATGAGCGTAGGTTGGCATGTAGTTTTAGGTGTTACCTATATATATATAGTATAAATATTGTATATTATAGTCCTGCTGCTACACAGAAGTTTTCTGTGTAAGATCCAAGTCGTCCGAAAAGTGGGCCGCCGCTACCACCGCCGTTGATTGGTAAGGTTTCGATTTTTCTTACTGTTTTCGACTTCGCCAAAAACGTCACGCACTTTTTTGCCGTCGTGGTCGTCGTATCGGCAACCGCTGTGGAGACACGAACGCGCGGTCCGGTCATTTAAACGGTTTGGTTAACACTGGCATACCGGCAACGGCGGCAGAACTCGACGACAAAAAACGAAAAGTAACAGAAAATAACAGTGCTAATAATAGTAGAAAAAAAATAGTATTCGCGCGGTGGGTAGGTATATAGGTATCGCAAAGCCAGGAAGAGAGGTTATAATATCGGTCGGCGGTTATGTAACAACGGTGTCGCCGTCCGTTGAATTAGCCTAGTTTGCAGTGTTTTTGTTTCACGTCATAGATATAGGCAGGTAATTATAATATAATATTCTTATTACTCGCGTATAGGAGGTGTAGGTATAGGTGTTACGATCGGAAAAAAAACGAGGTACATTCTTGTGGTTAACGTGTAAAAAAATAATATCGTCTCGAGTGGCTCGCTTATTGTTATAGGCATTTACCCGTGTAACCGTTGGTTATCTACATATAATAGTTATATAGATATCTGTGTTATACGCGTCGCGGTTCAGTCACAGGTTTTTAACTCGGAAAAACGACGCTTTGTCAGACGCACTCCTATTTTTTGTCTTTAGGTACATTATATCATATAATAATATATTGTACATAATAATATTATACGCTGTAATCGTGACCTTGCGGTAACGAGCATGTATAAAATATAAAATACCGACATTTACCCATATACATGTGTAGTAGCGGATTTTATACATATTTAGCGACAGTTTGATGCCCGCGCGTTTAGCCCTTTCTACCGCGGAGCACCCGAAATATTCGCATTATCATATTATTATGCCCGTCGCGTATTATGGTCACGACACCGCGACGCAGGATAGTTATAATAATAATATTAATAAACGCTGTACATGGTCCTATAATGTAGTGTAAAAACGGATATACCTATAATATATTGTGTATAGGTATGTGTGTGTTGTTGTTCACGCATTCGTCATTGCGACACAATCACATGCACAATTGACGGGAAGCCTTGGACGGTCGCCGTGAAAACGGCGTATCGATTAAAATCGCTCTACGCGTCCGTTCAAAATCCAAGGGCTCCTTGTATTTCGAGTTCTCAAAACCCTCGGATTCGTTATACGCACACACTGCGGCGCCTGCTGTACTCGTATATAGCCATTTAAGAAAGTAGCACAATTTCAACATCCTCTTCTCGGAAAGAAAAAAAATAAAATGATTTTATCCCAGACGATTTGCCCTCGTACCTATACGCGAGATACCTACCCGTTTAACAACAACAACAACAACAACAACAACAACAAAAAAAATATTAGCTGTATTATTATCTTTGTGTTACGACCTATAATATAGCAAAACAAACTTGAAACTAGATAAATATTATTGTGTATGTATACTGTCGGATTATTGAATTTAAATCATAAACTTATTGAAAATGTATCTTATTCTATTACTTCGCAAACTCAATAAATGCAAATGCATAGAAAATACTTATATTTAAGTAGGTGGGTTTTCACAATGAAATTATAATACATGGATTATAATGATTACATTTCCTAATACATAAGCCCCATTATAATGTGTTATTATAATTTACAGATATGACTATAATATATATTTAATAGTTTATTTATATATAATTTATTTATATAACTGTTTAAGCTGCCAAGCAGGTATCCAGAAAAGTAAATAACTAATTTGTTTATAGATTCAGTCGAGAACCAAAATAAATTGTGCTTAAATCTGCACGACTGGACGCTGCCGTAGACTTTGGTGACACACTGACATGATCTGCACACATCACACGTAATTGTAACATTTTCAACTGAATTGGTAATATTATATAATTTTTATTTCAATGTTACTGTAATTGTAATTTGTAACACACCTGTTTAGGGATGAACTTTATGGTAGAAAAATAAAATAACAATTTTTGTTTTTTCAGATTAATCTCCGAAGTAGCTCAGTACCAAATTTGATGTTTATTTAGTTTAAGGGCATAGATTAATAATTAATACATATGTAATACAATGTTTTTTTTATTAAACCATTAATTAATAAAAATACAATATTTTATGCACGTTTTTAAATTTTTCTCTACTTTTTAATAGAAAATTAAAAATTTAAATAAAAATAATTATTTATTTTAAATAGTACTCAGTTGTTGATTTGTAAAAAAAATTTACAGAATGAATAATATCCAAAAATAACTACAGAAAAACTATACTGAAACAATAAATTCCTACAATCGATTACATTTTATTGATAATTTAAACCACCTTTGTTCAGATGAATCATTTTGTTAGGCACGCGTGTTTCCATTTTCAACTGTTAAGTGATTATTATAATTTATAATAAATTGTCAGATAGTCTAATTAATATTCTCATTAATAATTCTTGTAGACTAATACAGTTGTAATTGATTATTAGTAGTTATTAGCTTAACATAATATTATTCTATGTATAATACGATTATTATAATACTTATTCATTTAGCTTGATATAGTACATACATGATATATATATACTTATATAGCATTACCTATTTACTTATAGTTACACGTTATGTAGGCACTGCGTTAGGTATTTAGTTTCTATGACTCGTAGTCTTTTTTTTTATTTCAATAACGGATTGGTTTTTCTTGGAATTGTCAAGATATTTGAAAATTTCAACATTATTATGTAGTATTTGCTTTTATAACTGTTAAAAATACTTCCGCATTTTGTACATTCGATTTGAATGTTTATTTTTTTAATTTCTGAGCGAAGCAATGAATGCATTGATTTTACAATGATAATGTATTATTTTCTTTTTTTTAAATTATTTATTTATACATTAATCAAGTTTAAAGCTTTACAAAACCGGATGTTTAAACAAAAAATAACTATTTGAATTATTTTTTTGTAATTAAAAAAAATATTATTCTGAGACTTGAAACTTTTTAGTATTACAAATATTGTTTTTTTTTTTTAAACAAGGCAATTTTAAATTAATTTTTTTTAGAATAATTATTAATTGAATAACTATTTATATTACAAACCTATTAGTTATTACACCATTTAGTGGTACCTTTGTCGGTATTTACTTGCATAGTTGCATATTATAAGAATAGTTAGTAATACGAGTATTATATGACAAAACGTTATAAAATAACTATTGCATAATATATATTATTTGTTTTGAAAAAAAATCAGTTCAATAATCTACCACATTACTATCTATCATTAAAGTATCCTTTGAGATATATATGCTATCAGAGTATCTACGCTTATAATCGTTTTTCCAATTAAATTCAAATTTAAAACATCCATTACAGCAACGTAGGTACTCATAATGAATAGCTTATGTACTCGAAATTTATTATTACAGAAGAGCGACTTGCTGGTATTTAAATCTTTATTCGTCGATTTTATTGCTATACGCACTCTGCAAAAGAAAATAGATGACCTCAATAGTCGATATAGGTTAGGTATATATTATCTTCTTTTGTATTACTAATAGATACGATAGAGTATTTGCTATTAAAATATATTAATTTACTTACCCACTAAACATAATTATGAAACTTAATTTAATATAATTTATTTAAACTTTATACTGTAATTTTATATTATAAATAGCTGTATAATTCGACTTCGCCCGGGATATAATGAACAGACATGAACAGACATGAACATACAATGTTATAACGGTGTATCTCGATTCTCGATTTTAATATACCTCGCTTTGTGAACTAATTTGACCCAAGATTTGCTCTTGGAATATTTTCATCCATGGGTCAAACTACTCTTTCAAAGATTCTGAAACATAATTTTAAATTTTTTGAGTCTAAATAAGCTACAAACATAAGACATTGTCAATTAACTAAATATTATTTGGTTTTATTTAAAAAAAAATAGCGACGTATATGTGAGTTGTCTTGTCTATATTAATTTAAAAGAAATTGTATTTGTGTAACTAATGGCCACATTATAATATATTATTATTTGTATAAGAAAAATAATTATTCAATTTTCGTAAAAATGAATTAGATGTGTGAGCTACAACTGTAATTATAATAACTTATAGGTGTTGAAAAATAAAGCAAAGAACGCACTCTCTTAATAATCCCAAAAATTATGTACGCAACATTTGGTGCTAATTATTTTTCAATATTTGTCAAGTCTATAAGACTCTTATAAATGTAAATTTAATTTTTATATTCATATAGATTATAAAAAATTGAATAAAAACATATTATATCTTATGATTTTATCAGTAGTTAAATTGATTATGCACATTTTAAATTAATTATTGTTCGTAAATGTATATATATAATATGCTCGTAACTAAGTATAATTTTAAAATTCTCTAAAAATACGTTTTTCGGTAAATAGACTCAATAATATGATTTTTAATTGTCATTTCTGAGTCTATATTATGATTCAAATTATTCAAAATTAATCTTTTCCATCTATATAATACTTGTAATGTTAGTAGATGTTTTATACGTTGTATTATTTTAAAATTTAAAAAAGACAATCCATGCTTTGCAAACAAAGATAGGTGCATCATAGAAAATTTGGGTTTAACAATGTTCAGTTCCGAGTTTATGTTATTGTTAGTTTATATATTAGGGTGATATCAATATATCATTAAAATTAATGCTAAGATGAAAATAATGTAATTTATGTCTATATGTTGATGTGTTAGGTTTCTCATAATTTTTTTATTTTTAAGTTGATATCAGATACTTAGTACTTACAATATAACATTGTCTTGTCTTGAGCACATTAGGTCTGAAGAAGATCATAAAATATTGAAACACAAAAATGTTCATAACTTATTTTAAAACTGCAAACTTTTATTTTAATAAAAATGCACTTGTGACTAAATTAAATATCTTTTCAGCATACATTTTTAAAAATCAATTAAGTACATTGTAATCTTGTGCAAGGTCCGATTAAGGTTATAAAATATACCTACCTTATAAGTACAAATCAGTGGTAATATATCAATAGTAATGTAAATAAGATATAAGAAAATAGTAAAATGTATTTTCGATGTCCTATGATTAGACAGAAAAAAATAAAACCGCATATTATGCCGTTATTATAAAATCAATATATAATTACGTTTAGACAATTAAACCTGACCTAATCAAGACTATATATACCTATATTATAGTGTCTTATGTTAGTGTGTCACACGTTATATAGGTACTACACTTCCTTTGAGAAAATTCTTGATCATGCAACTAAACTAAACTATAGTAAACTATAGCCGAATGCATTTTTGCATTGTGGTGATTATTGCCTATTACTGGTTTGTTTGTTTTGTTTTGTTTATTTTATTTTATTTTTTTCATTACCTATTATTACGTTCTCTTCGTTAATTTCATTTATAATTTATCTGGCGATAAAAGCGAACGGTATGATTTTCACGGTATACCGATTGGACGTGGTCTGTTGGATGCGAAACAGCGAACGAATAACGCACGAAATGCAGGCTGAGTGGGAGGCGCCACCGCGAGATTCGCAAAAACACCCAAACGCCGTCCGCTCACCATGATAGGTGTTAATGCGATTCTTGCGAACGACGTGTGCGCGCACTTGACTACATGTTTGTCCAGATCACTGCCGAGTTGAGCGTGTCCTAACGCCATGATCGTCGCACACATCACATCTCAGGTAATATTGTATTGATTTAAATCATTAATTGTTTTTATATGCTATTGGACCCTGTTGAAGTCATTTCAAGCGTATTTCTATTATTAAAAAAAAAATATTTGGATAGGTAATTATGATAATGTATAGTCTTATAGGGTCTATTGTTGATTTTTCAACACTATTTCACTGCGTTGAGAATAATACCAGTTATATAGGTAAATAATATTACTAACAAATGGGTTATGGCTGTAGGATACTAGAATACATATAAATAATGGCAGATATCCTGCAACAGCTCTGAAATGTCTTTGGTCCGCTTAACAAACTTATAATTAATAAAATAATAACCAATATATTTAACACATATTTTAAATTTAATGCGATACTTGTGATATGCTGTTTTACGAAGATAATGTTTTATTTTGTGTACGAGTATATTATGACATTCAAATATCCGTATAATTAATAATCTTCGAGTAGAATTTTTAACGAATTATAGAAACAATTTGTATAACATACATTTTTTAAATTTTCCGATGAATGATTGTTTTAGTTGGTGGATTATTTATGCGAGTTTAATATTTACATATAGAGTCACAGACGTATTATGCAGGTTACACAATTATGAAAAAAATCTTGTATTTTATTACGATAGAATTGACGAAGCGTGTAATTCATTGACCTCTTTTAATGCTTTAATGGTCGATTTAATACAGAATAATAGCATAAAATTAAACAATAAATATAAACAGTAGGTAATTTGTATAGTCATGAGATTCTGTATTACATATGTAATATGCATACTATTTGAAGAACTGTACTCAATTTAAGTTCTTTGTCCTAGGTGTTTCAAGCAGCCACTATAGGAATTTTTCTGACGTTGAACACCATTATACCAACTATATTATCAAAATCAGACGACAACTATAGACTTGAAAAGACATTCGAAAACATCCGCTCATCTATTGATTCAAAAGTTGCTGAAAATGGTTATTTTAAATCATTTTTATCTCCAGATCAAGGAAGAAAAACGAGTACAGATTTTTCTCAATTACAAGAAGATGTTGATGAACAAATGTCCGGCTTAGATTTTAATTTTGATCAGTCTGCTTATGACAAATTCCATTTACCTCAAAAACAACCTATACAACCAAAATTTGTACTGAACTATGAACCATTAAGGCCTTCAAATTATATATCAGTACCATCTACACATTATTCAGATTATCCGTTTAGTATACCAGAACATCAAGATGATGGAGGTGACGGTGGAGATGGTGATGATGGTGGTGACGATGGAGGTGGTGGTGGTGGTGGCGGTGGCGGTGGTAATGGAGGTAGTGGTGGTAGTGATAATGGAGGAGGGAGTGGAGGAGGGGGTAGTGGGGGTGGTAATGGTGGAGGTGGTGGAGGAGGAAATGGAGGAGGTGGAGGAGGAGGAAACGGAGGCCTTGGAGATGGTAACGATGGACGGTTTACTGAACATCAATCCTTTGAACAAGATTACGATAATTTTGAGCCTCATAGCGGTTGGAAACCTATTCATAATAAAATACAAGGATCAGATATATTAGATAATCAGTTTAGAACAAGACCTTTAGTAAAAAAAGTTCCCGGTTACGGCGCGAATCGATTACCAATAACTTCTAATAATTACCAAAAACCATATACACAAAAATCAGTGTATAAAAAAAAGCAGCCACAGCGATTTGCTGATGATGCATATACGCAAAGATCAGTTGAAAATAAACGACCTTTAAGGGTATTTGATGATGGTGATGATGATGTACAACCATTAAAGTTACGTGGAAATAACAAAAGACCTTTAAGGTTAAATGGAGAAAAAAGACGACTACCATATAATAATATCCGCAATAATAAACCAGCAACAATTCTGGATGAAGATGCAGAAGATGTTGACGAACCTAGGCCATTACAGTCTAGACGATTTCCTACCAAAAAGCGACAAGTGTGTCAGAAAATGAAAAAATCTATGACACCAAATGATATTGAGGATCATGACATTATAGGAAGAAAAATGTCGTGTATGGTGTGCAAAGATTTAGCTTCAGGTGGTTCATATGAAAAATGTTCATATAAGTCAGACCCCATATCTGATGAATATTTTAAAGAACCAGAAGAAGTAAATCAATTTAAACTAAACAGATTCAAACGCAGGGTTTTACAAGGAAGAAAACGAAAGCGACCTGAAAGTGGTGAAGAAGTAGAGGACTATGAATACGACAATGTCAATGCTCAAGAGTCCGAAGAAGATCCTGAGTATGTTCAAAATGCAGATGCCGTAGCCGATTACGACAGTGAAGATCCAGAGAATTACGAAACGGCTGAAAACGAAAGTGAAGAATATAGATTGCCTCCATTACCGATAAAATCTTCTACTTGTCGTAAAGTAATGAAAAGGGGAAACGTATGTAATGTATGCCAAGATAATCTGACAAATAGACAGTATGAACAATGCGAATATGAAGAAGATCCAAAAAAGAACGCTTATGAGTATTCCACACATAATGTATATGGTAAACCAAGGTATAAAAGACAATTAGACAGTGACCGAACATACGATGATTACTTCAAGAAGCTATTCCCGGAACTTGGCTCAAAGCGGAAGAGTAGCATTGCTACTAAGTTTTCGTCAAAAGATGGAGACTTTGGATTTTTAGATAACGGGCAAATCGGTTTTAAAAAAACTAAATCTTTGTTGCTCGGTGATAAAGATTTATCGATTGATTTCGACTCAGGGGAAGAAAGTCCAGTGAACAAGATGTTGGGTGATTTCCGTAATAAAGATCGTTCGAACTGTAAGAAATCGCTTAAAGATAAGATGACGTGTTACAAGTGTAAGGACGATAAGGGTTCGGAGACGGAGGAATGCATGTATATTACAGATAGCGCTCCAAAAGATAGGAAACAGTCCTATCACGAAACAAAAAAATTCAACACCAGCCCAGAGTTGTTAAAATCTATTACAAATGCGGACAAGTCGAATGAGAATAGTAAACAACAGCAGCCAGCTTCGTCGTCGTTGACGCACGTCTATGCTCCATTGTTTGGTTCCAGTTACGAGCCTACAGCAGAGTACTCGCATATTCAGCCGCGGTATAAGAACAGAAATTACAGACTTCGCAGAAAACCGGTGACTGAGAATCACGCAGAGTCCACTGAAGATGATGATCTGTCAGAGGCTCAAAGTGTGGAGGATTACGATTATGCGGACGATCCTAGTAGCAAACAGGTTTCAAGACACGACTTGCCTGACGTAGATCCGTTTGGACCTGAAGGAGCGTATAGCGAGGAAACAGTGCCGGTTTATGATCCAACATTAAGAACTTGGTTACCAAGATATATGGTAATCAAGTCTTCTGAAGAAGCAATGGTTGACGCAGAACTAGGATTCGATTAAAACGAAAGCATATTAACGTACATATTATTATATACAACTTACCTACTTATAATATACGTTAAAAAATGTGGTATCAAACTACATATATTATATGCATCCATTTATCAACCAAAATATTATACTTATTATATAAACTGGTGGTATGATAAGGGTATTACTTAATGACTTAATGGTTCATTATTATTATTATTACGTTGTTGTTGTTGTTGTTGTTAATGTTTTTGTTGCTATTAAAATTATTATAAATTTGTATTGTATATCGAGATTCATATTGTATTTCTATACTATTCATGCATATAACATGTAATATTTATGCATCTAACTTTATTTTATTCGTTATGTAATATTTGATTATTATACTAATAATATAATTTATAATTTATTTTATAATTATTTTGCTTTAAATTAATAAGTTTTGAATAAAAAATATTATGTTGTAACTTAAATGTAATTTTTTTTTATAAATCATTAGCTGTATTACTCTACTTCACTCTGAAAAAAATAACTAGGTAACTTATTCTGTAAACCTTTTTGGTATATATAATATATATATATATATATATACAATATATATGAGTATATGTATACAACAGAGCGGTACGCCGGTACTCATTTGCCTGCTGTTATTAACATTATTTTTCTTATGAATTTAAATTTGATAAAAAAAAAAAAATTAACTGAAATAGCATTAACTTTTGGTTCCCAGTATTTTTTGTTATTGTTTGATGTATAATTGCTGTGAATCGTTCAATTGCACCTGAAAAATTGCATTATTGACCTCTTATTGATTTTCCATTATCAAAATACAATACAATATAATAACTTCCTATTTTATTATCTGCAATCAATGGCAGCCATTTAAATATGCTATTTTGTAAGCCAAAGCAAAATGTATGCGTGACTGCATGAGATAGTTCAACCTAGATGGGTTGAAAAAAAAGCTTCAAACCATCCTCGATCTTCAAAAAAATCTACAAACCTACTGATATAACTTTTATTGAAAGCGGACCAGTATAGTGTTGTTGAATTTATATTTTATAAAGAACAAAGAAAATACAAATAAACATTTTTTTATACATGTACACAAAGATAGATTGTAATTAACAACTAGTTATAAAATATATAGTATTAAAAACATTATATTATATTAACCTGTAGGTAATAATTTGTTACGAATGAACAACCAATAATAATACATTATTTTGATGGATTTTGAAATGTCTGTAGTACTTACAATAACAACAATAGGTATTATGTTTAAAATACGTTTTATGTTGTAAGACTCAAGATAAAACATTGTAGCTGCGGATAGACCTACGTGTCGACATTTGAGAGAAATATTGAATCTTCGCATATGGTAAATAATGCTGAGTAGAGTAAATTAGATGTATTCAAGGGCATCTACAGGTAAAATCCATGGGGAAAGTAGAAAAATTTTACTCAGTACAATTTAAAAGTAAAATGTATTTCTTTCACATCATATAAATAATAATAATAATTGATAAGTTATTTAATGAAGTTCAAAACTCTTTTGTTGGAAGCTACAAAATAATTCATAGTTTAGTCTATACTCTATATATTAATACTTTCATTTCAGTGGTATTATTATATTTTCAGCTGGTAGACTTTCCTTATATTTATTGTTTTTTTTTTATTTCAACTGACAGCTGAGACAAGAATATCATTTCTAAATCTTAAGTTTCAACACTTCTACAAAATAAAATAAATACTATTGCATATTTGTACACAGAAATCAGAGTTGAAAAAAATGTATCACGCGATAACACGATGTTCAATATTATATTACTGGTACTGATGTAGAATATAGATTGTAGAATAATAAATAATGTAATCATTAATCAATGCAAGACATATCAAAAACAAATTGTAATATTAAAAACGTTTTTAAATTATGTGTAGTGTGTACATTCGAATTAAGGATATTTTGTAAAACAAAAATAGAACACCACACGGCTTATGGGTTCTG